>NW_009939475.1:0-48290 GCF_000696875.1 Nestor notabilis | reverse complement strand
TGTAGCTGTGCCTGGGATTGTGCTGACCCAGATGTATTATGTATTATCTGTAGCTGTGCCTGGGATTGTGCCGACCCAGATGTATTATGTATTACGTCTCATCTGCTTACCTACACACTTTATTTTCCTCTCTCCCTTTTTGGAGCTTTGTGCATTGTTGAGGTCTGTTGTCCAAAGGGACCCAACTATTAATAGTCTGTTGACACTACTAAACCAAAAAAAGTGGAAGTGGAATGCAAATCCAGGTCAAGAAGAGGTCAAGGGGATTTACATAAATAAACAAGGTAGCCCTGTTTCTGACACCGTGCATACCAAGACAAACTAAGGTAACTGCATTGCCTTAGAGGAGTTATTCTAGATTTTCATTTGAATGAGTAGATAAGTGGGCCTGGTAAATCAGTATGACTCATTCTAATCCAGGAGATGCTGGTATTTAAGCACATGTTGAAGCCCACCACTACATAGCAATTCACTGGACAGATTCTTAAAAAAGTAAAACCATCAAATGAAAGAGTATTAGGATATAAAACCCTCTGATTACCAAATATGGATACTGTTCTTTATTTTTAGACTATAAAGAAACTGCAGTTCACACTTTGGTACAAAAAAGGTCTCAAGAATTAAGCTTCTTTTAAATAAACTACATATATAAATGACATAAATAAATGACACATAAATTGCACTACAGTGTCTCAGAAAGAAATCTTCAGAGGGTTTAACAGCGCAGCTTAAATAATATGTTGCTGAGCAAGCCTGCATTTCAAGCCCCAGTAGTCGGGGGTATCATCATATGAAAACAGTTTATGCCTCTCTCTACCTATTATCATACGATTAACTGTGGATAGCTAATAGAGATTACACAACACATTTTACCATCATCATTTGTACTTTCCTGGGTCAGCTTCATCCTTCTAAAGAGATACCACAGTGGAAGATGCAGCACTATATCAACCAGAAAGAATACAGATATCAGTGGGTCACATAAGCTGTTTGGAGATTGATGGCAGCTCCAGCAATTTAGAAGCTTTAAAAGTATATCCATAAGGTCGAAATATAATTTAGTACTTGTTTTCTTGCAGTGGTGCTGGTGGGAAATGCTATTTCTGCCACTCTGATTGGATTCTTTAGTGGGCATGCCTTAATGCAGAAAATATGTTGCTGTTGTTGCTGAAGCTTCTGCTAAAGCTTTCTTATAAAAATATACTTAATCTGAAAGCTGCAGTATTTCATCTGCTTTCAGCCTTTAATAGAGTGGAGGAATTCATTAAGTCATCTGAAAGCAATTTTCAATTATGAAAATACAATTTCAATAAGGGGAAGAGGAGTCTTTGAAGATGACAAAAGTGGGAAGTGATTGACACACTCTGTTGTCAGCTGGAATCAATTTCACACTTGGGGAAAAATACCTTCACTAGGGAATGATCATCCATCAGCAGGAGGCAAACTGCAGGGAACCAGGAAAGGAGAGAGAAAGTGAATCCTGTCTTAAGCAAAATATTCAGCAGCCTGAACACCCTTCACCTTGACAAAATGAAACCTCTTTAATACAAGTGCTGGACCTCATAGCATGGGCACTCAGGGCAACACTAAAGAATTATGGGAATATAACTATCTGTCCAAATTTGGGTCTTATTCAGGCACAATGCCATTTGGCTTCAAAACCATCTTTATCTCAGCAAATGCTGCAAGATATCCCTAAAGTTGTTACAGCTGCTGAATAACACAGTATTCTGTATAATAAAGTGGTGTTAATACTTAAACATAAAGTCTCAAGCTATTATTTGCGGTCTGTTGTGGGTCTGAGAATCAGCTGTTACTTCCCTACAGAGGGTTCATATGGTGCCAGTTCTTTCTATCTTTAAGTTAAGATAAAAACATGATTAGAAATAGTCTACTTGATCCCCTGATATGCCATGCATATTTTGCACCACTGCCAAAATGCCACTGGGGTATTAGTCAATAGGCAATATCCCTTAAGAAAAGCTGTAATGACAAGTTTGTGCTACATCAAATGAAGAGCCAGTGCATAGTAAAAATCAGCACAGGTCTGATATCTCAAAAAAAGCCCTGAATTTTACAGAGGCAGTGACTGACAATAAGAGGCTCGAAAAGCAGGATTGCATTCCAAGTAAATACTGTGGAGTGGTGTATAGGAAAAATGACTGATAGCTACAGCAAGCAGATTACACACATGGGTAGATGGGGCACATTCCACTGATAGTACTGCTAACATATCACTGCCTCCTCTGTGTTACCTTAAATTATCCATCTCTTCAAGCAGAGGCTGTTGCAAGTGACACCAAGGCAGGGTAATATTTATGAAGAATCGTCAGGATTGTTACTATGTTAAGGTGGAGAAACCAGAACTGCTAAAACCACAATTGTACTTATTATAGCTGCTATTTAAGAACACTGAGACAAGCATGATTCTTGTGAGACCCAGATACTAGGAAAAAATAATATATTAAAATCCATGTAGCTTTGAAAGTATATAGATGCAATAGAGACAACCTAACAGTGGAGTTAATAATAATGAGTAAGTCAGAACAGTCCCTCTCCCTTCCTCTGTTTTCTCTTCTCAAAGTAACTCAGGATACATGTCTAGTGCTTGGCTTTATACATGTTGTGCAACTGTACTAGTTTTCATCATACGCTTGACATATGGGCTGGTTCTTATTTATTTATCTGAGTCTTCTTATTTATTTATCTATCTCATTCACCACCATTCAAAACTGTGTTTAAACCCTGTGGCATGAACTTGCCCTGCCTGTTAAGGGTTTAGCTTGAGGAAAACCATCACAAGGACTAGGCTTTCATCTGAACACAGAGCTTCTCTTTAGGCCAGAGTCAATTCTGCATTTGTTCAAGTTTCTTTCAAGACTGGTGTTTTTACATTTTCCCATATACTGAGAACAGTACTATCAAACCTCATCTTTGTGGGATGGCATTGAAAATATGTACTGCAGGGCCTGGGATAAAGCTATGTGAAGCTGCATACCATGATAGGATGAAGTAGGTCCATCAGGGAAAATGAGTGACAGCCTGTTCCATTTCTGTTGCCCACTACTGTGGTCTCCAACCAACCAGAAGACCTTGTTTTTGTGAGAAGATCCCTTCTTGTCCCACTCCAGAATGGGCAGATCATGGACTACAAGAGGAAGCACATGACTCTCATTAAATCAATGGTATTTATGAACTCAAAGAACTTTGAAAAATCTCCCCTAAATTGCTCTTAACAAAAGAATTCAGACGTTTTTGAAAACTGTCATCATGGGCTTAAAATCTCATTTTGGTTTCTGTGGCAATAGGAGTGATTTATACAAGAAATGTCACTGCTTTAGAAAACATTTTTAAGTAAAGAGACTGCCTACTGTAATAGATTTTTGCAAAGATGAACTTCAAATATAAATCCTTATAATAGAGGGGTTAAGTATTTATATAAATTCTTTCCCAGATGTCTAGGTGGTTAATAAATCTAGCCCTTTGCTATTAACATCAGAATGTATTTATCGATCCTTCTACTTTGGAGGATGGTATAGATTTGCATTGATTTTCCTTTTTGTTTGCTTGCTTGTGTCTCTAGGTAAGTGGGTCTGTTTGACTACCATATAACAGTTTTCAAATAAAAAAGTGAATCCAGAGTCTGTCCAAGACACATAATGTTTTCATTTGAGAATAGTAATTAGATCCTACACATTGTTCTTTCTTGTAGTGAAGAGAATTACCTTGCATAATTTATTAGTGAGTTGTATTTGTTTCTTACTTGGCTGCTGTAAATAACTGTGAGAAATTGCAGTAGAAACACCTTGTCTACTAAAAGGTAGGAAAAATGATGGCCCAATCAGTATACCATACCTTTCAGTCCATTTTTCCCCCAAGATAACCCTGTGCTATGTGATAATAGGTTTTTCTGGGAAATAATGGATCAATTAGACTTCCCCCCGCCCCCCAACCGAAACAGGTTTATATGTACAATATAAGCTCTGGGAATGATTATCACAGCAGTGAAAGTCAAGCCACTTATGCAGATGATGTACTGCTACAATCCTAAGCATTGCCATTGTGTCATGTAGCTCTAGGCTAATATAAATGACTTAGAAATGATAAAATCGCTGTTCTGGTTTGTTACAGGAACTAAAAGGAGACTCCAGTGGCTTCCACGCAAATCATCTCTTATGAGACATTTGTCAGTGTCGAAGTTAAGTCTGTTGAATTCAGTGTCCTCCAAATGAAAGTTTCATTAAATGCTTTTTACTACATATAATGGCCTATTTTACAAGTGTCTACTCTATAAGATATAAGGAGCACTAAGTTATGAGAAAATATTTCTAGTCATAAACAGCCTGCTGATAACCACAGCTTCTAAAATATCCATTTTTAAGGAAATCTAGAGTAAAGGTTATGTTTTCCTGTTACACAATGGGTTGCATTTCTAATAGTCCGTCATTTTTACAAGCAGAGATCTGCCATTGCCTCAAGAGGTATTCTTTTCACTCTGTACAAGCAAAAAGGATTTAGAAGTTTCAACAGACAGACAAGGACAAAATTTTACGCTGATGCAGATCTTGTGTTAAGAAAAGCAGTTAAGAGTGCTCCAGGATAGGAAGGTGAGATTTATGGGATGAGATTACAGATCTGTTTCTCCCCATCTCCCCTGGCAATCACATTTACCTTATTCTGGAGTATACTTAATAGCAAACTATACAAACTGGCTAATTTATGTTGGGTTCATGCAGCTGGATTACAGTTAACTACAGGTAACATGAAGTGTGACTGACATTTATGGTGCATAATTAAGGAACACAGTGAAGAATTACCTTGTGTTCCTAAGAGGCTCTGTGCTGCCTCGCTCGACCTTCCCTCTCATATTAAACAATGAATACAAGCATTGTTTCTTTATGCTGTTCCTCTTCAGAGCATGATTAACCTCCATCGGAGAAGATGTTACTCAAAATCTTCTGACTACTCATCACCTTCAGACAGCCCTTTTGTCTATAATGGGCTATGTCACCCACACTAATTTTCATCTAGTGTCAAAGAGCTCCTTTACCCTATTAGCTGTCACTTAGATTCAGTGTACCTTAACTGTTACCACATATGAAGTTTCTCGTTTGTTTTCACTTCCAGATCCTTCATTTCAGGGAAGCCCAGAGCACACCCCTTTCTTCTTGTCTCCTAGAGTCCACTCCTGCCTTTCAGGATGATTCTTTGGTTGTTCCTGTCTCCAGGATGACCTTTCTGTAACATGGCATCTGGTATTTTTTTATTTGCTTAGTTTAAAGGAAGCTATTCCTGGCATCCATCAGACGAGCCCACCGCTGTCTTACAAGATCATTTGACTCAGTAGGAGGAAATCAGTGATCTTGTGGCAGATAAAGAACGTAAAAGAGAAGATCAATAAGAATACATCAACACAAATTTTAAAACCACTGCTAAGATTTGCACATGCTGTTGATATTGGCTGGTTATCTTTTCGACTGCTACGCAAAAATAACTTCTTGGATTCAGTAAAGGGTAACAGATTGAAATGATGCATCCTTTGATATCCTGAAGGCCAAATGGATAATCTAATTTCTATTAGACAAGTCTTAAAATATACATAAGGGGAAATCAACTTTATAAAACAGTCTATTGTCTCCAAATGATTTATATATATATTAGATATATTATATGACTATAACACCATCAATTTTATTTTTTAAATATTATATATCCCAAGTTTCAACTTAAAGAACAAGCTGAAAATAATGCATCTGCCAACTTGTCCTCCTGGTTGCTATAGCTTATAATGCAGCTCTTCACCTGTGTCTACATCAGTAACTGAGAGGCTAAAACACATCTCTGTTCAGTGAGACACAGAGGGCTCATTAAACAAGGCACCATTTATATGTCTGGTGACATCCATTTCTTTTGACAGCCTTACCTACTGCTCACTGAAATAAAAAAGGACTAAAAACCAAAAACATCACTTGCATTTGTTCTTTAAAAAATCCTGCCTCAGACAGCAAGAAGTACAGTAGGAGTCGAATATGTAGTGCACCCTCAGGTCCCAACACAATTCAAAACCAAGTACATCTCTCTGATTTCCAAGGGTGTACAGAGCAGCTATTCAATACATTCAAGAGGAGTAGTAATGTAAAACTTTACTGTGATGGTAACTAATGGCCCTTATTTTACCATCTCATTCAATCAATTATACCATTCAAGTAATGTGAGCATTATCTTTTATGAGCAGTATTTATTAAATACAGATAAAAGTGGCACAGTAAATCTTACCCATTCACCTTTCCTATGCTTATGCTTACACTGATGTGTGAAAATGTCAAAAACTGCTTTGTATCAACATTTTGTGCTTTTGAAACTTTAAAAAGAAAACAACTATTTCTTGAAGCCATATTCTTGAGAGGAAACACATGCACAGACCCAGATTGTTGTACAAAAATATGAGACTATGGACAAACCCACCTGGCATGTAGGAAGAAGCTGTCTGTATAAGCGTATCAGATTGTATGAAATTGTTGAGCAGTTACCAGGCACCGAGTGCTTTTTGGAAACTGTATATATACACAGTGTCATCCTGCCACTGGCTGCTACACAGCTGAGCCATAAGCCCATTATCTCTTTTAAATTCCCTCTTTTGATTCATTCTTTGAGTCCTTACACCTACTAGCAAGCTAACAATAGGTCTGCATGACTCTAGACTTGGGGGGAGTGTGTACTATCTTCACACGCTTCCTTAAGTCAACACATGAAGATGGCAATATTTCAAATGGCACCTTTTTGTTCAGCTTGGCATTAAATACTGTTCAGTTCTTAAAATGTAACCGCAGAAATGGCGCTAAGGGATTCCATGTTTATCATCTCTTGATGGCTTCCATATCTAATGAGATCAGATGGTTGTTGTAAATGCCAATTCTGCAAACTCCACCTGGGAACCAAAAGTCAAGCTGTGTTTTGCATTTTTTCTCTGGCTCATGCATTATGGTTGGAGCTACAGATTATGACAGAGTTTTCTTAGTAATTCTCTCAAAGGTAAGAACAAAGAACTTGAAGGAGTGTCTGCAACCGCTGAGCCTGTCCTCTGGTGCTGACTGGAAGGAGTATCATGGAACCCCTACCATAAATGGATTTTCCAGAATCCCACTGCTACAATCATGAGAAATATTTCAGAAGGCATTCCAGCCGAACGTAATTATGGCCAAGTTAAAAAAATTTGTTCTTGTGCTAACCTTGTCCTCGGCTTTATATAAGCATTTCGTTTTCCAGGTGCTAAGCAGAGCAAGCATGACTTTCCTATATCAGAGGTCAAGATCCAATCCAAGACTTTGGCTCTTCGTCCCTTCTTACCAATGCTTGTTGGGTCCAATTAGCACACAGTCAAGTGCAGGCCCAGTTGGGAGGCAACAGCTAACAGCTGAGAAACAATAAGGAACAGATTTTTAAATTACCACATGGAACTCATTTGCCTCCTCCCTGCTGAGATCAGCATCTGATTTGATGAGCATTTCTCTCTTACTGTTATAGCTTAAATTAACTCTGTGGCTTTGTCCTGAAACAAAGGAGAAATGCTCATGTTATCAGTTAATAGTATTAGCTGGAAGGAGGCAAAGCACAGCTCCACCTATTATAGAGAATCCCGTTGTAACAGCAGGCATAGTAAGCAAATGAGGAATAAGGACACATCCATGCATGTAGTGAAGCCACCAAAAAAGAATTCCTCCAGAAGAAAGGATTTGCAGTGGTCTTTAGTGTTGTCTTCAGCTTTCTGTACTCACCTTTGTTGTTGTGAACGTAATTGCACATCACATACAATGCAGTCTTATTAGAGCGTTTCACAAAAATAGAGCTGTGTTTGAAAGTAAGAGGGTGTTTTCCTTGCTGTATTACCTTTGTGGCTCACTGTCTTCACGGGAATTAGATAATGTACACATTTTTTTTCTATTTTGTATTTCCTACTGGTAACAATCAGCTTCTAGCAAAATGTTATATTTCTACACCTCTGTTTCTTTGTGCCGTTTTTCTCTTACTCTAATCTACAGATCTTCCTCCTTTTTCTCTTCTGCATCTTGATTATTCTTTGGTGGTGTAACTGTATAACCCTTTGTGGACTTAGTCTAACCACAGTCTAACACAGCTGAATGTGATCCAGATCTTTTGCAAATGTCTTGTGGTTCTGCTCATGAGCAGAAGTCTCTTATTCCTCCATTTAGTATATCAAACTTGCAGTTATTTGCTTACATAGCTTTGGTCAGATGTGGCTTACACCCTATCAGCCTGGACTGAGGACAGACCAAGCTCTCATTTTGCTTTAAATGATAGTGCAGATAGACCCTGTGCTGTTCAGGTTTGTTGCATCAGGGAATTTCACCAGTGCAACTGTTCCAAACTGATGTCTGGGAGTTCACAGGTAGCCTCTCTGGTAATTCCCTCTTGAAATAACCTATTAGCTTGTCTCCTTTATTCTAGCTATTTCCCACCTTCTAGTTCTTGCACTAATTTCAATTTTATCTAGCCTAACTAATAATGTCCCATGTGGGACTATATTAAATGCTTTACTGAACTCCAGGTAGATTAGATCTACTGCATTTCTTTTGTCTGGAAGATCAGTTAGCTTATCAAGGAGAGTTATCATGTTAGTCTGGCACAGCCTATGTTTGCTAAATTGTCTTATTTATCTCATGTATCATTTTCCTTCATTGAACTGCTCTCTTGTTTGCTAGTATTTGAAAGCCTTGTAACCCTGCAAGGCCCATTCAGGCCAGGCTAACAACCAGCAAATGTAGTTCAGCGTTCACCCATATTCTTCTTGAACTACACCTGTTTTGCTCCAGTCACAAAAGTGTTCCCCAGACTCAACAAATCTAGTTAAAACTCCTTGCTACTAGGCTTGTAGCACTGGGCTAGATGCTGGTTATCTGGTCCTTCAAGATCTGATAGTTTTGCATTTTTTAAGTGTTGCTTCTACTTCTGACATGGTTATTTATTTCCACAGCCTCACTGGCCATTCTGCCTTTACCCTCTTCATTCAAGACCATTATCTTTACTGAAAATTGAAATGATTCAGTTTCAGTGCCATCACAAGTTTGTCTGAATCTCTACGAATCTAGACTGCAGGTGGCTGCAACCTTTTACGACTGCTGTCCTTTTATTCAGGAGGCTGAAGAAGTTTTCTTCCCATTTGTTCCAATTTCATTACAGATAAATGAATCCAGATCTCCAAAGCAAGCAGGAGTTCACAGGGCTGAGGATGACATTTTTGTGAGGAAAAAAAAGCTGAAATATTGATACCTGCAGGGAGAAGATTCCTCACAGAAAATGTGCTACTTCTGCAGCCACATCTCATTATTACATTTAAGCTGATGTCTTTGAGCTGTGAGCAGATATAAAGTCAGCTGCATATCAGAAACAGATACAGAGTCAGCAGCAGAATGAAGGTGATTAGAATATTATGAAACATCAGGGCAAAGGCATTTGAGAGAAAAGCAGCAAGCAAAGTTTGGATAAGAAACTGTTCGTAGAATTCTATATATGATCATAAAGTGAGCCCATGGCAGAACCTGCAATACAAACTCAGGCTGCCAACGCAAGTTCATGTTCACCACTTCACAGTACTGCTTCTTCTGACCCTGTTATGTTAGTCCTGGTTAAAACTTCTAATGCTCCTATGCATGAGAGAGGTGCATGTATAAGGGCCTGGCTGCCAGAGCAGCTGCCCTGATTTGCAATGATGTGTGCTGAAGGCTCTGGATGAGCCTGTGACACATGTGACAGTGGTGAAAGGGGAGAATGCTTTCCTGAACAAAGCAGGGCAGGAGAAAAAGCTTTCCCTCCTTAGCTTCATAGTCATTGCCACTCACCCTACTGCCCCTGTCCTCTTCTTCACTGACACACAGACCACAAAGCCATGATCATTTGCTTTATAGACAGCTAATGCTCAGACCTTCCCAGGTTTTATGCACATTGTCAAAGCTAACTGAAAGCACCTCTCCAGGCTTTTGTTGTGGCTTTCAGATATAATTTGCAGATGTGCTTTTATTTGGGTTGTTTGTTTGCTATAAAGCTAATTCTACTGTTACCATTGCTGTTGACCAGACCCTTTCCATACTGTTGGGAATCCCTCTGTGGCTTCAGCTCAGAGCAGCACTCTCTGATCTTTCTCAGAGGGCTTGTATTTCTCTAATGAAAAAATAAACATGAGACTTAATTTGAACTTCAAATGGTGGGAAAAGAAGCCAATCCCAGACTGTAAAAGCAAGAGGGGATTAAACAGGGCAATATCCTAATGGAGCAGAGGCAGGCCTCAGTAATTAGAGAGATGCGAGGCCTCGGGTGTCACAGCACAACAGAACAGCATCTCCAGAGGTTGTTCCCCCATACAAAATAGGATGCAGTGTTAATAATAAATGTGAGGCTTAATTAGGATCACAAATACTGGGAGAAGAAATCAACTCCCAGGCTGTATAATTATAAAAAGAAGCTCAAATACTTAAAAAGTAACAGAAATTGAGGGATTTTTCCTTGTCTCGTATAGACACAACATACTCTGTCAGTGAGTGTGGGTGTCCTAATGATTTTTGGCTTATTTGACACTGTATTGGCTGGGGTTAAATGAAGAGCTTTCAATTACAATCATGTTCCTCTTCAGCTCAAACGACAGCACCAGGCTCCTGTCACAGATGCTGTAACCAACTTGTCAGCATTTGCATGTCATTGGTGAGCTGTAACCTTTCTAGCAAGGTCAGCCTTTCCAAAGAGTGAAAAATAAGGTGTCTAAAAAACCAAACCTCCCTAAACCTCGGGGTTTTATTGTAAAATATCTTCTCATATTCTCACCAATTTCTGATAGTCTGGCAGAAAATCAAAACAAATTTGCAGAGCTTTTTTGGCAGTCTGGGAAACTTCAAAGGAAAGAGTACATCACAAATTCAGAAGAGAAGAATTTATGAGGTCAATTTCAAGGCTGATACTTGCAATGAGCAAATGCATATATTAAATAAAGCAGGCATTGATCTACATGTTATGCTTGTTTCTGAGAAACAGAAACAGTTTGTTTCTGAGAAAGGACTTGTATTTCTACCTCACAAGCATATTCAAAGCAGTTCTAAAGCAATTCTTCTGCTTTCCTCCATCTGCAACTGAACAGCTACGGGATGATAAGGAAGGCTTTTGTAAGCAGAGGTGGCAAAAGCTGCATGTGTCACACGCATACAAAGCAGTCATACCGAAGGTTCATCTAGCTTATGTCTTTTTTCCAACAGTATATCTATTAAGATCATTTCCCTGTGTATACAAAAGGAAAAAATACAAAAACATAGTAGGCAGAGGATGATCCTGCCTCAGTAAAGTCTACTAATCCTGATAATCATTAAACTAAGGACATTTTGAGCTGGTAGTTGTATCTGCCTCATAATTTGTTTAAAAAACCACAAACAAACATCAAACAAACCATGTTTGGAGCTCTCCTTGTCTATTATATTTGTAGCTATTTTATTTTGGTTTTGACAATATCCCATTTTAACTGTACCTTGTGAAGAAAAAAAATCAGATTTTGTTTAAACCTATTGTCTCACCACTTCTTTGGATGGCATTTCATTATATTTAAGGAAATAAGCAATAATTATTCCCTGCGACCAGATAAACAGCAACTTCTGCTTAGGTGCTGACAATAGGTAAGGTTGGAAACAGAATACTAGACAAAAACTGAGGCTTTAAAAATGCTTAGTACAACTATCCCAACTGAGATAAATAATGATTCCTTCCTCAATATGCATCTGCAAAGGGGAGGAATTGAGCCATAATCCCTGAAAATCCAGCTCCTCCCCTAAGACTTTTATGAAAGCCAATGAGATGAATTAATCATCGCAAAAGTAACCATTATTTTAACTTCTTATGTGAGGCAGTTATTGAGTCTGTTCATTGCTCATTCTAGTGCTGACCTCACAGGATACTGAGGAAATTTTCACACAAGGGGTAAATTTATTGCCTGGAGAGTTAAAAAGTTCTTGAACTGGAACTGTTTACGAAACAAGAGGAATACACTGAGCCCATGGGAGAGTTCTGCAAGAAATCTCTGCAGGAAACCTAATGCAGTGCTGTCACACTGATGTTTTTCAGAGATACTCGGATGTTTGCCATCAGAAGGGGACATAAATACATTTTGTTGCCTGCTATAGGGCTTTAGGCACATTGGTGTCCTTCCTGAGTGTAATTTTATGGCAATATCCAGCTGTGGATTCTTCAAAGTGATCAGATTTTTTGGCCAGGACTACACAGATTGTTTTGTCGCCCTGGTTATTCCACTGGGATGAATTCATGATGGCCGTCCAAAAACATGGCAAAGTATTAGCTGTGTATGGCAAGTCAGCAGTCCACTGTTTCAAACACAAATGAAGGAAATGTTTTTCTACAGCCCATCAATGGTTTCATAGTTGTCATTGCAAAGACATCTGAGTTAATGTGACCAAAATCACAAGCCAGTGTTGTCATGAAGCATTATCATTGTAGGATCTTCCCAGCACATAAAGCAAGTAAAAGCAATAGGAGTCTGTCATAGAACTGGTCCTTATATTTCATATTTGTCCTGAGATAAAAGTTCCAAAAGTGCCACATTTCAAAATTGTTGGGGCATCCAAATGTGCAGGCAGGAGCATGCTGGGCAAGAGCTGAGCATTATTAAAGATTAATTATAGAACAACTATGCTTAAAAATATAGACCTAAGTTATTTTGGTTCTTATATCTCTCCACACCCTGTCCTCTCTGTGAAAGTGAGGGGAAGGGTTATGCCTTAACTTAGGTCCATCTGTTAATTCATGCAAAATATGGCCTTAGTGAGAACAAGGCACTTGAGAAGTTTCAAAATCGTTCATTAGGTGAGGTAATCCTCCCTAGGGTTTACTCGAATATTTGATACATGTGAAAACTGCAGTCTGTTTTGTGTGCCCTGGAACTTTGTCTCAGATTAGTGCTAATTTGTCTGCTGATATAAGTGATTAAGAATTTTCCCTTTAGTGAAAATACACCAAGACTCTGCTCTGAAAGGCAAAGATCCAAAAATGACTTGATGCTTGATGACCCTGATAAGCACCTAAATCTGTTAAAAACTAGCCTTGAAGGTGCTGAAACCTAAAGTGACGTCAAGAGAGGTGTCTGCTGGCCTGGCTTGCCTCCAGGTATAGTATCTTGTATATATCCACTTACCAAAGGCCCTTTCCAGTATCTTCATGTTTTAGAGAATGTGTGTGGGATGCTCAGCTCTCTCTTCTGCTTGCAAGGACTTGGCAAGCTTCTGGTTTTGTAGAGAGTAACCCAACATATGACTGAAGTTCCCCAGCAGGAGATGTGCCTACCTCAGACAAATAAAAACTCTTCAGAGAAGAGTTCTTCTGCATACTTCTATTGTCGCCTCATGTCTGGGTTGGTTTAACTACTTCAGCTCTGTGCAGGGCAGATGAGTGCTCTCACCTTGCATGCTAGCAGTGTTGGCTGAGTATAGAAACTGCTTCCAGAAGGCTTATGGCTATGAATCCAGATAGCAGTGAATGCTTTCCTACACAGAAGAGAGCTAAAAATGCCTTCAAAATACTGACATTAGCCTCAGGATGTTTCGTACCCTCAAAGTCAAAAGGCTAAGGTTCTCTAGGAATATGATTGAAACCTTAAGTGTCCTCTGTACAATACTCCACAGCTTTAAAGGCAGTCCAAAGCAATAATTCTCCTTATGCTCAAGCTAGTCTCTGTCTTTAGGTGCAGGTTAGGTTTGTTTATCAGAAATGTCAAGCCCTTTGTTACTAAGCAAGTGTGCTATTTTGCTTCTCTGTCAGGAGAGGATCCCGGTCAACAATCTAGAGTGGAAGGAAATTCAAATTCTCTTTATTTCTGTTAATAATTCTGTGCTTCAAACAGCAAAATGTGAAAAAATGTGAACAACTGATTCTTTTTCCCTTGAGATTAATATAGATCTAGATGTCATCGAACATGAGCCAGCTTCAGTGTGGGCTTACATTCCAGAAAGCCAACCATATCCTGGACTGCATCAAAAGAAGTGTGACCAGCACGTCAAAGGAGGTGATCCTGCCCCTCTACTCTGCTCTCATGAGACCTCACTTGGAGTATTGTGTCCAGTTCTGGTGTTCTCAACATGAAAAGGACATGGAGCTGTTGGAGCAAGTCCAGAGGAGGCCACAAGGATGATAAGAGGACTGGAGCACCTCCCGTATGAAGACAGGCTGAGAAAGTTGGGGCTGTTCAGCCTGGAGAAGAGAAGCTGTGTGGAGACCTCATAGCAGCCTTCCAGTATCTGAAGGGGGCCTACAAGGATGCTGGGGAGGGACTCTTCGTTAGGGATGGTAGTGGTAGGACAAGGGGTAATGGGTTTAAACTTAAACAGGGTAACTTTAGGTTAGATATAAGGAAGAAGTTCTTTCCAGTGAGGTTGCTGAGGCACTGGAATGGGTTGCCCAAAGAAATGGTAAATGCTCCAACCCTGGTGGTGTTCAAGGCCAGGTTGGACAGAGCCTTGGGCAACATAGTTTAGTGCGAGGTGTCCCTGCTCATGGCAGAGGGGTTGGAACTAGATGATCTGAAGGTCCTTTCCAACCCAAACAATTCCATGATTATATGATTCTATTAAAAGAACTGTGCATAATGCAAATTATATCAAGGGCAATGCATTGTATTTATTTTTCTATTGCCCAGATATCATATGCCAGGCAAACATTAGCAGCTAGAGCTAAACATTTATAGTTGTGAATACTGTAACAAATGGAATCAACAAATGGAATTCACCTTTTCAACCACTATCCATAAATATGCTGGCATAGATTCTCTAAATGGAAAATGTTTTACTATGTCACATTATGTGTACCCACTCCAGGGCCAAAACCTATGAAATTTAGTTTCTTTATCCAGAAAATTGTAGATGAAGAAGCAAAGTAGATGAAGAATAGAAGATAGAATCATTAAGTAGATGAAGAAGCGAAGACAGAATCATTTAAACCAGGTGCTGTACAGCATGAAAAGCTGTGTGCAGAACACCTTGGCAGAAGCACTGGGATGGAAACAGGGTTTAATATTACTGCCTACTAGAGGCATATAATTACAACAATACAGGGACTTGGAAAAAAAGGAGTCCAAAACCTGAGCTCTACAATCATATCATGAAGCAGTTAAAAATAACAGCATGTTCACCTCTAAATATAGAAAGCAAAATTCTGTTTCTCTGGGACATAACCATGCTTTTGACTTTTGGCTTTGGTATAGCAAAATGATTTTGAAAAAGCCATGGACTTGGGAGACCATATGCACTGTGGATTAGCTGTAATTCTATCTTATTACAAAAAGGCCGAAAGTGTTGTATTTTCTTTTCTTTTTTTCTTTTATTTTTTTTAAACCATGCATTGTTGAAGTCAACAGAAGCTTCGCTGTTCGTTTCTCTAGGAACCAAAAATGGTTAGGCCAACAGTGAGCACTTTCAAAATCCCCCACTTGCCGTTTATGTTTTGAACAAAATGAGTAACTTTTCAGATGTCTTTTTGTTTTATCCTCCCCTCCACACACACATCTTCAGCTGGGGGAGAACAAGAAGAATAAAACATGACATTATTTTAGTGTAGCCACCAAACTACGCAGTTTCCCAGCATTCTACAGCCATAAAAGCCTAGATCCATCAAGGACATGTGATTTCTTTTATGTACTTCAGGGGTGTGAGCTGAGCATTTAGAAAGCAGGGTTGATTAAAATGAATAAAATAAAATTAAAACCTCCAGGTTTTTTCCTTAGCAGTCAATAAAAGAAATTGAATTGTCATGTTGATGAACAGAAAAACTACACAGACTGTACTCATCAGACTAAAAAAAAAGACAAAATACATTTAAATCTCACTTCTATCTTTTCTCTTGCAGTGTCGTACTTTCGACTGCTTTTCAAATGTTGAACCAGAGACTGTACTTTCAAATTTTCTACAGAACAGTTTGCCATACCCTGCTCTGTGTGCTTAAAGTGGGACATTGCACCCTAACAAGCCTGTTTCTCGCTATGAGGTTAGAAGGGTGCCAGGGTGACTTTCTTAAATGCATCCCACCCACACTGAAATGTGGCTTGCACAGAAAGCAAAGAGAGAATGCAAAGTTATATGCAAGTGTATAAATAATTTTAATTATAGTTACTAATATTCAACTATAAAGAAAGCTAGAAACGGAAATCTTAGTGCTTCAATCAGTCTTCATCAGTGGCTACAAGACTGTGATGTATACCAGATTTCTCTCATCTCCTTTTGGTGTGATTTTGTGCATTTTTTAAAAACTTCAATTACAATCTCTGCAGGAAGCAGGCATCCAAAGTAAACAGTCTTAGGGTGTGACCTAATATAGTCATTTGCACACCAGAGGTGTGAAGACAAATGATCTCTGATTTGCCATTACTTTACTCTTAACAAGGAAAGTTCAAAGTGTGACTTCCTTATATAAGCACAAAATATGGAACATACTTTCATATTCATTGCAATACACAGAAATAAAACCCACCGTAACCTCCTTCTTCACACAGACACCTGCAAACACACAATCCGCAGCAGCTTGCAAATTCAGCCATCTGTTTAGGAGCTAGAGGATGCCTGTAGGCACCAGCAACACAGGAGGCTGCATTGCATGAAGACTAGTTCCAGAAGGCAGCTGATCACAGGAGCAATTCATCTGTTTTCCTCTTGCCTCTGGAGTGGTTGTTTGCTGCTGACCTACAGCTGTAGTGAATTACCACCAAACATCATGCTGGCTCAGCGGTCCTGATGAGCACAGGGAGAATACGGAGTCAATGCTTGGCAGTTCCACTTTTCCTTTGCTGTAGGGAAGGAAAGAAAGTAGGGAAGAGCAGCCAGAAGGTCTGGTTGTCACAAGCCACAGACAAGACATGGCAGAAGTTCCCACTGGTTGTTTTTTGGCTGAATTTGGGTTTGCTAAGACACTACATGCTGGACATCTGTTTGCACGGAAACCAGAAGGCTGATAATGACCTATGCACAAGCTTTAAATTCATGTCTTACCAGTTTGAATTCTGTTAGAGTTTGGGTCCCAAAGCTTTTCTTATTCATACTGAGCTCTAGGCAAAGTCTAGTCTTTTCTGGTCCGAGTAACCATCTAAATTCCTAGCATTCAATAAATTCTGTAAGCAGTGAGAAAAGTCAAGCTGATGTGTCTTTGGAGGACTGGGGGTGTAAGGTGAAGAAGTTCATATTTTTAGAGCCATTCTTCCCAGCCAGTACCCAGGTGTATCTGGGTTTTGTTGAAATGGGTGTGTGTGGGAAGCATGTGAATTTATTACTCATTAATATCCTAAGGGAAACAGTCCCTTTGTCATATGTTCTGTTAAGAAATATTTTCAGATTGTGACACTCTTCCCCACTGTTGTAACCAGTCTAAAGGATTCCCATTCAGCTGTGAATGGTATTTCACTTGAACCCTCTCCATTTATTGTGCCAGTTAATTTTTCCCAGCACAGTTGCCTGCAGAGATGACCCTTGATTTCCAACACTGCTCCCAAAAGCAAACACAGCTGGATGTCAAAAGAAATCAGCCCCAAACAATATCTAAAACATATTTGAAACCCCTACATAGTTTGACTTGCATTTTGATGCTAGTCGCCACATCAGACCCAAGAACATTTTAAGAAAACAGCAGTACTGAATGATGGAATCGTATTTTACTCACAGTGGGATGTGCTGGGCTTTTTTTATTGCTTTAAATATATTCTCTATCCCTCTGTATGTAGGAGTTGCTAAACCACTAAGAATATTTTCAAGAGATAGGACTATTGTTTAATTCAAGAACTAAACAATACAGCTTCTCTCCAATTATTTCTTTGGGCAATTAACTTCAGCAAAGTCATTGAATGAAGTCAACAAGTCATTTACTTATTTCATTCTCTTTTCAGTTTTAAAAGGATGATTTTTACTCGTTTTACTTTCTTTTGAGTCAGTACCCAAACTCTACCTTAAGCCTTTTCAAGACTAAAAGATATGGCTGCATAATGAGTTAGACTGAGTAGGTATCTCTCCCGAGAGAGATCTTATAGATCTTAAAAGCCACAAAAGCATTGGTTGGTTCGAGGAAGCCTATATTTAATTTTCGAATTGTACTCAGAACAGAGGATGAAATACAGGAATATAATAAGCAAGTATGGTATCCACCATCCATGGTGTGCATTCATCTCCCTTGGCCTTACTCCCACGAGTAAACTGAGAAAGCCCCAAAATCTCTTTGTTTTTGTTTTGCTGTGGGATTATGATACATTAATCTCTTCCAATTTATCACCTACAACTGGAGTTATCTGATGGCTGCCATTGCAGCCTGACAAGTCTTTCCTTAACATTTTTCTATACTTAAGAACATGCAAAGAGCTCTTCTGAATCATCAGTGCCGCCTCCATGATGTGGTGAGCAGACACAGAATATAATCCCTGGGCAGGAGCCCTGTTGCATTAGGGAAGTCCTGAGTTCCTGTTGCTCTGCCAAAAGACTCTCCCAGAACATGATGCTTAGCATCCTTCTGTTTTCAGGCAGAAATGAAATATTCCTGTTTATTCCTAATTTCTCTTGAACTGATGGTTCTTTCCCTTCACTGATACCTACATCCATGGCCAGCTTTTGATCTGCTAAGGTGATCAAAATGAGGTCCTTTAATCTCCTGTCAATTAATTTATTAGCCCTGATCCCATATGATCAAAAGTAACTACGTTTTCTTGGATGCTAAATGACTTCTCAGCAAGCACTTTTACAACGGTATGAACGTAGTTTCTCTACAGTCAGTTCTTCAGGTGATGCACTCTGTTTTTATGGTGACATCACACCAGCAGTTCACAGTCCCTGCTGTGTCTTTTGCCTGATGTGATGACACCTGAGCTCACAGCAAAAGTTCTGATTATTACAGTTTTCTGTAGATCCAGGTTTTCTTTCTATCAGATATTATGCCTTTTCTCTGAACGAAAGACGTCTTCCAACTCTTTGCTATTATTACATTCACATTTTTTTATTACGTTCAATAATGATCATTTTAAGGAGGGCTTAAATCTAAAATGTGATGAACTCTACTGGTAACCTTCCTCCAGATGAACAGTTCCCCTTTCATGGACAACTAATTGCCATTTACACAACTAATTGTTATTTGCGCTTTCACCTGTACTCTAACCTCTTTACAGCTTCTGCCTTCTGCTAAAATAGCTCTTCTTGCTGTACTGAATCAAAGGATTCACCAAAGTCCAGATCTTCAGAGGCACTCTTTTTCCTTTAGAAAAGCAAAAGAATCGAGCAAGCTAATCTAACACAATCTACTTTTAGCAATGTTTAATTTTCTGTGTTACCTTCAAGCCTTATTTTTGCTCGTCATCCAAGATTTGGTTAACACCCTCTGTATATTACAGTCAAGAAATCATCTGGTCAAACTTTTGCATTTTTTGCAGTTCTGCCATAGTAAAATGGAAAGGAGTCAATAACCGACAGAAGTCTGTGAAGCTTTGATCCTGTCCCTGTGTTCTAGAAATCATCTGGTCAAACTTTTGCATTTTTTGCAGTTCTGCCATAGTAAAATGGAAAGGAGTCAATAACTGACAGAAAGTCTGTGAAGCTTTGATGCCTTCTCTGTGTTCTTCGTTTGTATCCTATTCAGGATCACAGGAGTGGATAGTAAAAGGAAGACTATGGCAGCATGATATCATCATGATTTTCCCTCCTTCTAGAGCACCTTTTTTCTAAATCAGTAAGCCATGAGCAAATACTGAAATGCAGTAGAAATAGACCAAGCTGTAAGCAAGCGTTTAAGCTTAGTACTTTCAAAATGAATTCTTGCTTAGTAAAAAACAGAGACAACTCTCTTACAAATAGATGCACTTCTCAGCTTTTATCATGATTTATGAACAACTTTGATCAGATCCACATTCAGGTAAATGTGAAGAAGTTAATGCTATATCTGAATTCTGCATTATAATCTTTGGAGTTATCTTGGAAACTTCTTCTTACATATTTTATTGTTATTTTTATTTTCATCTTAGTCCTTATTTATATGGCATGGAAAAAAAAATCTAGAAAAAACATTTTATTGAGACAGGAAGAGACTATGATTTAGGGAAACAGATTATAAAATATTAATAGTTCACAAATTTACTCCATGCCTGAGTGAACATCTTTATCGATCACAAGCATTACAATAAGAGTTTGTATATAAAATACATGCATCAAAAAGTGCTACTGTGTCTGGCAAGCCTTAAATTATAGTAGGTATTTTCAGGAACCATGTAGGTTTTTATTAAAAGGTAATACAATATGATAAACCATCAAAATGAAGAGTTTATCTTTGTACAGCTTTTAGTGTGTATAAAAGGTATGCATCAAACTAAGAAAAGTCTTCGTAAAAATACACATAGAAAATAAGACTAGAACACCAGGGATGATGTTTTATCTGTGATACATCATGCTGATGAGCAACTCCTGTTTCAATAACCACATCTCACTGTAAAAAACAACTTTAATTTATTTTTCCAGTACCCTAAGAAGGCCTCACTGAATTTCTGGCCTTCATCTGTATTCCAGACACATACTTTCAGAATTTTTGAGATGTCTGAATGTTGTTTGATTTGCATCCAACTTGCTGACACAGCCCCAGTTTTGTTGCAGATCAAATAATCCAGCTTTTTGGAGGCGAGTGATTAGGAACTCTTATTGATGATTTATACAGTCCTGAATAAACTCATTTTATTTGGCTTGTCATAACCAACTTTAATTTTCTGTTCTGCTAGTATAAAGCTTAGTGGTTTGTTTATTGTACTGCCGTAATGTCAACAACCTAATCTACTTTAAAGAGCAAAGTCAATATCGTATTTTATGAAAGCAAATGTGAAGTTTAATTATACGTTTCAGTTAACCTTGGCTTTGTGTTCACTTTTATTATTTTCCATAAGCAAATCTTTATTCAAAGCTCTTATGTCCTTCTTCTACCCAGATCTAAGAGCTAGCATGTAGTGTCTCTTGCAGGGCTTGTTTGCAAGGGGTAGATATACTTTTCCACTCTGGCACTATGGGTTTTGTGGATGCTTTCCTGGCACTAATAACCATTTTAGTTGGTAAAAAGATGTAAATGTCACGGAGCAATTGTTACCCTTGCTAAAGCCAGGGAGTGCAAACTAGCTCTTGCTTTCTCTCTGAAGAACTTTGTGTTGGGTCTCTGGTGTGATCTGGGAACCAATCCACAGGCTATTCAGGATACCCACATTGGGATGACACAGGACCTATATGGAGACCCATATGATAGCTGAAGGCTGAGCTGTATGTGCTACATGGAGGTAAACAAATGAAATCCTTCCTGCAAAATGCAGCATAACTCTTTAATCTGGAGTCACATTAAATGCTCAAATAATATTTGAATATTCATCACAAGGTGAAATAATTACAAACCAAATGTGTCCTACCAAGTGTTGTCCTTCAGGTTACTGAGTCTGTCTGTAGTGTAAGGAGGGATGAGATATGTATGTTCCAGGTTCTGCTCTCTTTCCTTATGAATCTGGATTTGAATTTAATCCTTCTCCAGATTCATAATAAGAATGTCAGAACAAAGGCCTGTTCAGTAAGTTTCTATTGCTGCAACTATAGAATATTCAGTGGGGTAGAGAAGTGAACAGTTCACTTGTTGTTGAAGGCAAACCTGAATATCTCTAGTCGGCTTTTTTCCTTCCTTTAAAAATTCATTAAAACTCATTTCTATCACCTTAAATAAACACATTTAAATAGTGAATGGGAAAATAACCTTTGGCTTTTCTAAATTCATGTTAATCTGTCTCAATCTCAAACTATCAGACTTCAAAAATTAATAGAAAATTTCAAAAATTGTACAAGTTTCACATTAACTTAACTGTCAAGGAATGGTGAGGACCACAGATTACACTGAATCGGCAGAAATAAAACAAGGATTTGATATAAAACTCCGTGTTTTATAAATTAGGGGTGGTTCAGAAAGGTATACTGAAGTATTTAACACACTTCTTCCTTTACGTATGTGTTTTACTTCTTCACAGTTCCTGAGGTACTGCTATCAAACATTATAAAAATAATGCCTTCAGTCAGTTCAAATTATCTTTCCACATCAAACTCTTGTTACCAGTAAGATATTGATTCAAGACAAATTTCTCCTGCCCAATTAAGATGATTCTCCTGGAGGAGCACAAACTGATCAGTATTGCTCACATATAGTCCCCCAGCCCTATTCAGACCCTGAGATCCATTTAATCCATTAAATGAATGCATGCAGACAAGGTATTAACTATTCTGCTAAATTAATTTTGGTGACACGCCTTTGTTCAGTCTGTGATTTACAGTAAAAGAACCTGCCTCAGCCCCAGGAGGAGGGTTTACACTTTAGGGTAATCACTTAACCAAGCATCACCCCTGCACAGACTAACAAGGTCTCTTTGGAACAACAAGAACTGATCTATGTGGGTTGGAGGATACTTCACTGAACTGACTAGCAAAACCAAATATCCTAATATCTAGGAAAAAGAAAATTCCCTGATCCCACAGGTGATAACTTTGTGTTCTATAGCAAGAGAGTTAATTATCCTTGGCATAATGGCAACATACATAATGACTAATGTTATTAGTGGTCATGAAATTATCCAACCCTTTAGAATTTCTGCCACAGTATTTAAATCAAATACCTCCTTCAACGATAAAACCCAAATTGCTGAATATGGATTGCATACAGATGTATATCATTTTTTATTCTAAACTCGCTTCCAATTTAATTTAACTGTGGTATTTATTCCCTGCACACCATGTCCTTCATAATTTTCACAGTAAGCCCCCTAATTTGTTCTTCTTATCCAGCTAAGCAATTCCAACCTTTGCGACACCTCTATTTATGCTCTATTATCGTTTATTTTGCCCATGGTGAGTTTTGTAATTTCACATATGTTTCCTAATATTGGGTGACCACATTTGGATTAAGGACTACAGAAGTATACTATTCAATTATACCTTTTAGTGTAGCTGAATTTTTTTGGCATTAGAGATTTTAATCTCTTTGAGCACACTTGCCAAGTCATTCACAGTAATCTCAGGTTATTTTCCTCAGAAAATCCCATATGAATAAAATCCACATATGAAAAGCTTTGACAATTTTGTCCATTATTACTGGCTGCACTCTTTGTGTGTGTCTATACTAAAATAAAACATTAATACCTACAAAGCTGTCAGGAGGTTGGATTTGTTTCAAATAGTTCTGTTACATTTGTGGATGAGTACTCTTGATTTTTGTTTGTGGTTAATGCTGATCATCATAATAATATAGGCAAACCCACTGCTCTTTCTGTGCTATAAAATGAAGATCATTACATCATGTGTAATTTGGTCACAAATGGATAGAGAATTTTCTTTCTTTTCAGGTAATAAAATTTACTTCTGACAATGAAGCAGAATTTTGCTTACATGACTAAATGCAGGTCCACCAAGGTCAGTGTTGCACTACTTTTAAGTCCAGTAGAGAAAAGATCCCAGTAGGTCCCCTGAGGACTGTGGAGAAAAAGCTGGTCAGAATTAAAAGCATTTCATTTCATCAACAAGACATAATAGACCAACGTGCTTGTGCATCTCTCCTCTTGTAGGGCTATCATGCTCATATTTTTTCTGGAATACCATTATGTCTTTCACAAAGGTTTGCAGGCTGCTGTTGAGAAGTCACAAATAACAGACCAAATCTCACAATGGAGTGAGTCCGCAGGTGGAAAGCAGCTTATCTGTGACATTATGTGTAGATAAATGTATGTCCCATTTAATTTCTGGTTTTGAGTGTTCCTTCCCATCTTCTGGAAGAGTTCAGAATTTTTCCATTTCTTCAGGTCAAGTGTTAGCTGTTGAAACCAGCTTCTTTGGACTGATGTTCCTAGAGGTATCAGGTACCAGATATCAGTATTATGACTTGCTTTTTGAATTTTAAGATACGTGGTGAAACGCAATACAATTAAATCAAGTCTATTCAGATTTTCATGACTGTGATTTTGATTTCCTTCATTTGTTGGGAAAATACTTAGAAGGCACTGCTGGTAGTTTAAGATGCCACTGTTGGTTGTTATGAACCAGAAAAAGCATTTCTAACATGCGTGTGCTGAAAAGTGAGTCTGCAGAGGACAGAATAGCACTGCCGGGTGCCCCCTTTACTTTGTCTTATTGATGTTATGTCAGATCTGGTAAAAAGACAAGCAAAATGATCATTTTTCTTACTACTGCCACTGTAGACTCACTGTGGAAGCTAATAGCCAAAATATGATCTTCCTGGCTTATGGATCAATAACAGCAATAAAGCATTTACAGGTCATACTCCTCTCCTAATTGCACCTGTATGATTTAATTGTGATAAAAATTCAGCCTTCATTTACATCTGAGGAACACTGATGGGCTGCTTCTACCATTTCACTGAAATAACTGGAATTCAAGGTCATTACACTAATTTACCTCATGGAGCATGAACCCCATGTCTTTCAGTCGAAGGCTCAAAGGCTGAATTGAGTGCACTCTCCCAGTAGACAGGATAACCTATTCTTTTTAAACCTCGCTGTAAACCACTGTGTGATATTGAACTGTTCTTTCATGTTCATTGCTTTTCCCAGCATATGGTAATGTCTCGTGAAGGATCTCCTGTATAAATCCATCACTGATCTTGCAGCCCTTGTCAGAACCAACGGGAGCTCTGAAATTACTGAAGTTGCTGGTGAAGTGCATGGTATTAGGAGGTGTTATCATGAGGCTACATCAAACCCTTCAGTGGAGAACTGTCTGTTGGTATTTTACTGTCACCTGAGACATTTACAGCAGCAGTAGCTAAAAGTTTTTATCCACACAAGTCTGGTATGAAAATTAACGGACAACAAATCAGTCACTCCAAAAGACCCCATTTTATTTCAATGCCCACACTCTAGAAGAAACTCAGTGTTAGAGAACCTTCAGGAAATCCTCAAATCAATATGTGTAGCAGCTACCTTCTATTTCTGAGCAACAAGGGAAAAGGGATTTGCTGAAAATATGTTCCTCTTTCACTGGCTCTGTAAGACCTCTGTTCTCTGATAATGGGATGAAGTGAATCGCAGAGTTATAATTAGATTTTTATTCTGTAGAAGTGAACTTTAGCATATAGATTGCAATTAACTCCTCCTGACAGTTAGAACAAAGCGCAGAGATGAACGATGTCATACCTGTTAAACAAAAGGTCAGATTCAAACCACAATTTAAGTATCAGAAATAAGGCTTCCAAGCACTATTCAGCTGGATATGCTCCAAATTTCATTCTTGGAAATCCCATTCAGCTGCCTCCTGGCACTGGCAGCTGAACTCCGGAGGGTCCTGCTTCTAATGTCCCTTTGGGTGCCCCGAGTCACACTGTCAGATCTCAGATGAGTACAGGACTCACTAATCCCCTGGATAAAGGACTCATGGGAGAGACATCCTGGCCCATAGCTCCAGATTTCTGGTGCTCTCCTGGATGATGATTTCAACAGCCTCAGTCAGAAGATGTCATTAAGCCCATATCTGCTATTTCTAGAAGAAATAACCATTGTCTATAATCTGTATTAGAAGGGGTGCTACGGTCACCTCTGACTCCCAAGTTTTAAAACACAGCTAAGCCATGCTCTGCACTCAGAAATACAGGAGGAAAGCTTCCTCCTTATGAGTGACATATGTACATTGTATATGTATGGTACTATATATGTGCAATATTTTACAAAAAACTTCACAGTGAAGTACAGTTCTAGGAGGGATTCTAGTGTTTTCATATGTATTACTTTCTATAAGTAATATATGTGTGGCTGGATAAAGTCCATTTTAATTTGTTATCTTACTGGTTTTCATGTAAAATGCACTCAGTTTACAAAATTAAAATAAAGAAAAATAAAAAACATCTGATTGTTGAATTGTCAGATAGGCAATTCCTCCCAAGTTAGGTTTTTCTTCCCCTTCTCTGCAGTTTTGATTGTAATTCAAATTGTCAATCTACAAAGAGAAACTCCACTTCTCTTGGTATCTGCTCCTGACCGCACTGAAAGCAGAAAGTATTCAAACTTTCATGAGAAAGCATATCATGATGCTCCAAACTGGCTTGTCTGGACAAAAGGAATCCAAAGACAGCAGTTATGCTTAAATAAAACTTCAACATTTTCTTTGTTAATTAAAACCAAACCATGGGATGATTCCTTGGCTGATCTAAACTGGGATGATCATGCACAGCAATTTATACCAGGTGGAGACTGCATTCTGGGACTCTTGTATTGATTTGTACATGCAGGAGACATTCTGTTCCCTCATAACAGAAATGCATTTAAAAGTAAAAAATAGGTGTATGTTTTTAAAAATTATTTTTAACTGTCCTCAACTTGTCTCAAAGGAATTTCATTTCAGAACCTACAGGCATTTTATAGCTCTTTAGGATTATAAAGTGATGTTGAATTACATGTAATGGGTGTACTTGTGCTTTAGGCATAGCAATGAATTAGAAAATATTTATGTTCTCTCACATAATGGATTTTCAGTAGATTCACTATTTTAGTGCTATTTTTTCTTTTGATTTTTTTTCTTTTTATACACAAACAATAACACTCAACAGATAAGAATACATTTATTATTATTATTACTTGTAATAATTATTGCTATTTTTGTTTTTCAGGAGGCCTTACACTAAATCAGCAATGTTTGTCTCAGGAAAAGCAAATTGCATGGAAAAATCTAATTGTTTTTAATTGGTAGGATAATTTCTGTGTCTGTTGCATGTGATTTTGAGGCTAGATTATTCAGGTTTTCTGTTTTATTCCCTCCCTCTCTCACTCCTTACATGTCATTTTACAATATACTTAATTTTCTGCTATGCTTTCTTTTCTTGTGCTATCTTTTTCTCTTTGTATTCTTGCTGCTTGTCTGCTTAGCTAGAAGACCTAAAGAAATCACAAAACGGTACAGTCAGACTGCAGTCCCTTACTTAGGTCTTTTAAAAACACCTTTCTTTACAGAACTGAGAAGAGAAATTTAGTGAAACTTCTACAACTTTCTTTAATCTGGAGTATCATGCAAGTGTGACACCAATCCTTGGGCCTCTGACAGCTAGAACATTTTTGGTCTCCACGTAGACCAAGCTAATAATTTAATCACTCCTCTCTCCCCTTTTCCCCTCCCCTTCCTCTCTCTTTCTATACATTGTATTGTCTGTTTAGAAATGCGGTACAAGATGTATTTCATTTCAGTTTTAACATATAAACATTAGTCCATTTAGATTAAACTTGGCTCTAGGCTTCTGTAGCTGATGAGTTGATATAGGTACCTCCATTAAGTGTCATTTTTCTTCCTTATGGACCTTCCTTTTATGACTATTGCTCTCTAGGAGCACATCTGAGTATGTAATCAGGGCATGGATGTTGTTTTCACCACACGCTGGTCATCCTATAAGACTAAGTTAATGGGAAGTCTATTAATATGATTCAAGAACAAATAGAAAAGCAGGTAACCTGAGAAGCTTTAATTTTGGTAGGTGCTATAGATCCACAATTGCCAAATGTCTTTCTACCATTCAGGACCACATATCTGTAACAGCAGTGCATTAACTTTGATGGTTACATATGTACTAGCAGCCAGAGACAGTACCATGCTCCAACTCCCCAGTAAACTGCCTTGGCCTGCTTTGTTTCTATATAGATGAATCTCTTCCTCTCCAAAAAAAAAGTGGTCTTTACCAAACTGCCAGTTGGGAATGGTCACTTGGCTGTTCCCTGACTATTCCAGTATATTATCAGGAGAAGGGTTAGGTAGCTTGTGTCAAAAAAAACCACCAAACCCAAAAAAATGCTAGAAGCACCCTGATATTTAAGCTTTATGGATGATCCCAGGTCAATGTTTGAGCCATGTCATGTCTTATTTGCTACTGTTTATTTAGCTTTTAGATGAGGACCAGGAATTATTTATTTCATGTTCATTCATCACACAGTCCTTATGTATATATACATTTTCAAAGACACAGAACATGGAATGACAAAAACATGTAAATAACTGTGGACTGCATTTACTGTGACCAGAATTCAGTCAAAATTTTACACACACGGAAGGCTGAAACATGTTGCCTACATGGGCAAGAAATGTGGTTTCAGATTTGCATACAACTCTTCTGAACCAGAACTTGAAAAACGTCACTGGTCCTGGTTGTGTGTTTTCCTTGGTGGCAAACACCAGGCTGTCAAAGTGTTTCAACTGTGTACCCAAAATATTTGTACCAATAAATGGAAACTCTCTTGCTGCTATTACTAGAGCTATTTTTATCAATTGTTTAACCTAACTTGTTACTGATACTTTCTATTGTATAGCTGAGATATCTGTTAATGCTCCTGATGCCTTTCGTTAGCTGAATTTTGACCATCCTTTCCACTTTTGTTTTTGTTTGCAGTTTTATATATGAAATTTTATGAGTTGTTTGGTTATTCAGGTCTAATAAGTAAATATTAAAAAAGCTCACCCAAGCAGCTTTTTTTCCTCCTTCTTTCCTAGCTAGTCTATGACACAATTTAATGAGGGAGAAAACCTCTCATCAGCTACAGCCATATGGACGAGCAGCTAATTTTTCAACTATTTTGTTTTGAAGAGGAAGCAATTTGCAGTCCAGGTGATAACAAAAACCAAGTGATAATGGGCAGTAGCTTATATTTAGAGATGTGTGGTTTCTGAGGTCCTGTGGTCCAGCACTTCTGTCAATTTAAATCATCTTCTTACATCATGTTACTTGATCATTGCACACCTTACCTGCAAAACCACCCTGTGAAGGAGGTGGCAGATGGCAAACAAAAAAACATAGGGACCACTCACTCTGCAGCACACCAGGCTTTGTCCTTATCTCCAAAAGTTTAAAGGTGTATCAGCATATTAGTAAAGTGGTCCACTTGGGCTGCACAACTTCATTGAGACATCAGATTAATCAGTTGAAGTGTACTGTCACTGCAGTTCTTTCAACACTTAAGCTGCTGTCTTGCATGGAATTGGTCTGGACACACAAGTTTGTTCAGAGCTGGCTCTTCTGCATACAATGTGATGGTGTGTTGTGAATCTTAACTACTCCTGTATGATTTGCTCAGTATCGTGTAAAAATCCTCTGCCTGGGATGGGAACTGAGCTCACAGTCTGTGGCTGTAACCACAGTAATCATAAATCTATCCATCATAGGTTTTTAGGTTCTGAGTGTGAGAAAAAATATCAAATATATCTGGAGGTTTTATGTAATTGATATTTTATATTCTTATTTCTGCCAAACACCAACAAATTAATTTCCTGCCATTAAAACCGGGGAGTGGGTCTGACGTTCTGGCTGATGGCCTTTAAACAAGACAGATATATGATCAATAAAAGGTTTCTTCTCTCTAAGTGAGGCTAGGATGAAGTGTCACTACGATGCACAAATCTTCTCAACCTTTTCAGCTTAGACATGTCCCATTAGTGGTAAAACAAAAGCAAACGGAACAGAAGCTTCTACTTTCCTGAGAGATCACCAAGAGGTTTATTTAGTCATTTAGACCTTTCACCTGAAAAGATAAAGGTCTCTGTACTCTCTTTCACTTATCTGTCAGTAAATTAGAGGTAACGGTATCAGTAATGATAAATTCACCCCAGTATACATCCAAGATGTCAGAACAGGATCTTGTTTCTTTTTTCATCCTATTTTTTATTTATCTGTTTCTGAAATGTCAACTCTTAGGCTTTAGGACAAAACAATTAAAGTTCCTTCTCCATGGATGAGTGACAGGCACATCTTTATATTTACTATTATTGAGAAGAAATTATTCCTTTCTTCATTATGCAAATAAACCCCGAAATAATTAGGAAGTTTGGTAATGATATATGCAAATTCCAGCACTAACAATTTTTGAGATGTTCCTATTTTATGTCATAGCAAAGAGCCTTTGACTTTCTAAGCACATAAATAAAATAAGTGTATTTATGGAGTGGAGTAAGGAGGAAACAACCCCAAAGGATACACTCAGTTATCTTCCTAAAAAACCCTAAAAGCAAGGAAGAGTGCATTCCAGTTCTCTCAGTTTTACTTTTTGATGATAACAGTAAGAGATGAGAATACATTATCTGGGTCATCTTCTCTCATTTCTAGGTATCACAGGCTGCCATGTCAAATATTTCTTTTTCACAAACAGGTGGACAATGAGCTTTTGCTTCCACATCTTCTTTTGAAAGATTCCTCATAAATTCTTCATACTATACATCTTCACAGTTATTGGCAAAAGTTGGGTCCAGTCAGGTGGGAAACTTCCATTTGGCATAAAAAAATTCTTTGTTTCTTTCCTGATTTATTTATGAGAAGAAAACAATGAAGCTCTATGAGCTTCTATTTTTCTGTGCTGAACAAGGTAAGCTGTTTTTATCTTGCAGATAGTTTATTTCTGAATGTCTTGACATCTCTTCCAGTCCTTCTTGAACATGGAGGAATGAAAGTTATGTCCAGAGTCACAGCAGGAGTCATTTTGTACATGGTTGATTTGCTGTAGCAGTTTCTGGAAGTACTGATCTAACATAAGGGGGCCTACAAGGATGCTGGGGAGGGAGTCTTCATTAGGGACTGTAGTGGTAGGACAAGGGGTAATGGCTTCAAACTTAAACAGGGGAACTTTAGGTTAGATCTAAGGAAGAAGTTCTTCACAGTGAGGGTGGTGAGGCACTGGAATAGGTTGCCCAAGGAAGTTGTGAATGCTCCAACCCTGGAGGTGTTCAAGGCCAGGCTGAACAGAGCCTTGGGTGACATAGTTTAGTGTGTGGTGTCCCTGGTCATGGCAAGGAGTTGGAACTAGATGATCTTAAGGTCCTTTCCAACCCTAACTATTCTATGATTCTATGATTCTATAACTTGCAGTCATTACCTTCCATTTATAATTAACATTATTGTGGTTGAACTTCACCTTTAACTGCACAAAGGTAATTTTTATAATTTATAAAAGTCTTAAAACAGAGTGATAAACCTGGGTTCCAAGTTCTGGATAAAGAAGATCTCTGTCACACATATCTCATGAGAGATGTCCATATGATATGATTCCAATGTGGGGGCTGACCAAGACCATGGCCATGTAAGGTCACTCTATAACTAACTCTGGTCCATGGAATGTACAGTTAAGTGGATGCCTTGAGATCAGGACTGAAGAATCAGAAAAAATGTTACAGAAGTGACAGCTGGAAAGATGCCCCTTTCATGGGAATCTCTCATATATAGGCCTGAAATGTAGGGAGCAAAAAGGTGGTTTAGAGTCACCTTTTCCAGTTTTCCTTCGTTCCTGTGCGAAGCAGAATGAGAGAATAAATAAAAACCAGACTCGCTCTGTTCACGCACTTGAGATCTATCAGTCAGGATTGGGCTTCTTATCAGCATTGGTTTCTCTGAGCATACATCATTCATATAATTTCTTTGTCAAATCCAGAGTCCCCGATGGATTAGTGTTCACTTTTTAAAAAGTTACATGAACTCAAATTTGCATTTCCCATTTCACTCTTCCTCTCTAAGTACAACGTAATTCAGACCCATTTGAGTGATAGAAATTACATTTTAGAGCTAGCTGGTTGATTATGCTAGAGACAGACATCTCAAAAAAGAAAAAAAGACAGAGTAAAATGTAACTTAGATTTGACTCACTAGAATAGAGTAACTCTATTACAAAGGAGTTGTAATTTTTAAACAATCTTTAATAATAAAGTCACCCTTGCTGAAGTAGCTCAATTTAATGCCACATAAAGCAAAGTGAAATGCAGTTTTTCACATTTGATGGAATGAAAAATTGGGGTGGGGAAATGCTATGTACAGCTGAGTCAAAAAATGTTTTTCAGTTTGTTTAGCAACAGTGTTAAACAAAAACAAATGAAAATTTCAGTCTGTTAGTTGAACCTGACATGCTTTGCTTTGTGTCAAAGTTTTAACCTTTTTGTCTAACCTCAATGTGCTTTTGATTTCAGTCACTGTATGAGATGTATTTTTCTGAAATAAGGTCTAGAAATGCCACGTGGCCACCAAAAAATGTGTCCTCTTCATCTTTTGAGCTGTGAAGCAATTTCAGCCTACACGTCAGCAACACGAACAGTCAGATTGAGTGCACCCTCAGCAAGTTTGCCAACAACATCCAGCTGTGTGGTGCGGTCAGCACACTGTAGGGAAGGGATGCCATCGACAGGGACACTGACAGGCTTGAGAAGTGGACCAATGCCAACCTCATAAAGTTCAACAAGGCCAAGTGCAAGGTCCTACACCTGGGTCAGGGCAATCCTAAAGCACAAATACAGGCTGGGTAGACATAGGATTAAGAGCATCCCTGAAGAGAAGGACCTCAGTGTGTTGATTGATGAGAAGCTCTACATGACCCATCAAGACCTGGTTGGCTTTCTGGGCTACATCAAAGTGTGACCAGCAGGTAAAGGGGAGTGATTCTTCTCCTCTACTAGGCTCTCGTGAGACCTCACCTGGAGTACTGTATCCGCCTCTGTGGTCTCCACCATAAAATGGATGTGGACCTGTTGGAACGAGTCCAGAGAAGGCCACAAAGATGACCAGGAGTCTGAAGCAGCTCTGCTATGGATACAGGCTGAGAGAGCTGGGCTTGTTCAGCCTGGAGAAGAGAAGGCTCCAGGGAGACCTTAGAGTAGCTTCCAGTGCTTAAAGGACCCAAGAAGAAACCTGGAGAGGGGCTTTTTACAAGAACATGCAGCGATAGGACAAGGGAGAATGGCTTTAAATTGAGAGAGGGGAAATTTAGATTATTAGATCTTAGCAAGAAATTCTTCCCTGTGAGGTTGCTGAGGCACTGGCACAGGGTGCCCAGAGAAGCTCTGGCTGCCCCATCCCTGGCAGTGTTCAAGGCCAGGTTGGATGGGGCTTGGAGCAACCTGGTCTAGTGGAAGGTGTCCCTGCCCGTGGCAGGGGTTAGAACTGGATGAGCTTTAAGGTTCTTTCCAACATAAACCATTTTATGCTTCTGTGATTCAAAAAGTTCACCTCAGCCTTGGCAAATGCCTTTTTTCCCATCTTTTCACAAGTCTGAGATCACCAGTTCAAGCAGCATCTGTAATCTGGCTCTCATACTTAGATCTAGGGTAAAGCTTTTCAAGCTCAATGGCTAGCAGTGCCTCTTACTGAATCTGTGGTCTTGCGGCATATTTTTAACTGCGTATTTCAAGCAATTTGTATCTAAAAGAGTACTAGTTATCATAACTGGGGCCTTGTTGTGATTGCAAATAAAATTTCCACATTCCCATGAGGAGCTGAACTGCTTACTCCAGTTGATTTGAAGGGAAGCTTGGGATTTAATTTCTTTAGACACTTCTGAAAACTCTGTCCTACTTAATTAATGTCTCTTCACTGCTTGAATATGCAAAAAATGTGTATAAATGTGAAGTATTCTTGCTGCTCATGAAATATCCATGCAGCAGGTTGAAAGGTATTCATGTGAACCACGTAGCAAAGACCATATATAAAGAACTGATCATACGTTTGGACGTGAAGCATTCTTTGCAAGCAATTTGCAGACTGCAATAAGAGTAGAAATCAAAATAAATGCAAACTGAGACAAATAGTTCAAGTACAACTAGTAAAGTTGTACTAGTCCTCAAAATCAGTGAGGGTTTAGCTGATATGGGAAAAGTGGTCATTTGTACTTAATGAAATTCAGCTTTAAGATTATGACAAAAAATCAGAGAAGAACAATTTGAGTTCCTAAATTCTTCTATAGTTACTAGCCAGTTGTTTTAGTTTTTCTCAAAAATGCTGCATTTTTTTTAAGATTATGGGATGGAATTTCAAAGTTGCTCAACATGAAGTTTTAGAAGCATATGGAGGGTGGAAGTATACAGGTGGAAGCAAGGACAGATGACCTGGAAGGAATGCAGAAACTATCTGAACATCCAGGGATGAACTTAGGAAAACTAAAGCCATCTGGAACTGAATCTAGCTGGGACGTCAAAGACAACAAGAAGAGCTTCTCTAAGTACAAAGCTTTCAAAAGGAAAGCTAGGGAAAATGTGGGACCATTGCTCAACAAGAGGTGGGACCTCTTATGATTATATAAGACATGGAAAAGGCTTACTACCTTCTTCAAGAAAGGCAAGAAGGAGGACCCACATCACAGCTGTTTTGGGTACAGTAAATAGCCTCATTTGAGATAACATTTTACCCACTACAAAATAAATGCATGCGTATTAAATATTGAAATGTTTCAAAATGACCAAATTCGAAATTTCTTGTTTTCTCAGATGTATTTTTTTTTAATTATTATTTCTTTAACTTCAAAAGAGCTGTAGGGTCATTTTATTCAGGGTTTTTTTTTAGCAGCATATTGGATCTAGCGATTATTTCTTTCACCTGTTTGCTTAATCAAGTTCTTTTTTAGCTGGATTTTGAAAATCTGATTTCAGGTTAGAAGGCCACAGTTGCTTTTAATTTTGGAATACATAATTCTTACTGCAAACCTTAAGAAAGAGATATATCAGGTAATAAACTGCTTTTGAAAGAATAGAGTAATATTCAACAAGGATTATTCCAGCAGCTGTTAGATGTCAGTATTGTTCCATGGAAGTCCAATTGGAAGTAATATCTCTGGCTGTAAGCAAGATAGCTCTTCAACTGTGAAGTTTGGAAGAGCTAGCTGTTGTTGTTCAGCACCTCATCTATTAACAAGAGTCTTTAAATTACATACTCAGTGGAGCAGTAATCATTAGAGCAGACTCAAGATGCACAATAGAGATTTAATTTCATTGGAATTGTTCCTAATGAAATTCTGCGTGGTGCAGAGTGTTTGAATTACATTTTTGGGTGGGACAAAAAAAAGGTATAAGAAAAAAAGCGGTGCTGTCTAAATACACACGTTAAGATCCCTTTCAAAAATTCAAAACCTGTATGATATGCAGGTTGGGCAATCTGATCATTTTTCAACAGCATAATGTATTTAACCTTTATGTTTCTTTCATGTATTTGATTTTCTACTGTCTGTAGATAATGAAATGTCTTTTTTTTTTCCTAAGCTTTGAACACTGCTGCATAATACCCTGGGGTACTCCAAGGTTATTAAATCCATTGCTTTGTCACAAGTTACAAGAGGCTACACTAACTCTCTCCTCTGTTTGGAAACCTGTTATATAGTATTTCTGGTCCTCAGTAATGAATAATGTGATTAGTACCTTAGGGAATACAAACAAAAACATTAGCAAAGTACATTTTCCGATATTTAAGAGGGTAAGCCAATCCTCAAAACAAAAGTTGCATGTTCTTGAGCACTGTCTAATAACATTAACCTGAAATCCCTTGATTTAATTGCCCTGTTAAGCAGTTTATTACATTACTTATGGGATAATAGAATGAGTTCAAAGTGGGTTCATTGCATTATCTTATAAACAATGTAGCACATCATTAAACAGGATGATAGAAATCAACGTATTTTATAAGACACAATTACGAAGGCTCATGTCAAGTCACTAATGTGAATAGTAGAAAGACCTCACAGTGACAAGGGAAAAAAGGCCTTTGCGAGTATTAAAAGACAAAGCAATGTCAAACTATAATTCCCCAGAATCAGATTAGAAGCACAGTTCTCCACAATTGTTAGTTTCCCCCTGGTCTCATATACTGCTCTTTAGTCTTCACCCAGAAGTATACTGAAATCTCTTGCTTGGCTTATAGATAATAATTTCAAACAGGTATCTTGCCAATTCTGTTCTTAGTGTGTTTAGCACAGAGATGTGTGACAATCTTACAAGCATCTAGTTTGCAAACTTGTGATGATCTGTTCTGACTTGTGTGTCCGTAGGGGGTGCAAATATAAATGTTTCGGGAAAGACAAAGAGAAAGGACAACCGGTCCAATCTACTCAGGAGGAAGTAATTTCATATTGTCTCAGGGAACTGACAATGCAGGGAGAAATACTGGCTCAATCCTCCTTAGTGCCCCTCAGCCTGGTGTATGAGCCTTGCTTACTGTGACATCTTCACACTTGTTTTGCTACAGCCCTGGGAATTTATAGGCATATTTATGAATGAGTTGTCTAATTTTGTTCTCTGTGCCCTCAGAAATGACAACAGAACAAACCACTGGAACACCCTTCCAGATATTAGATCCAAAGTGTGAGAGGTTCAGTTGTCCTAAAAGATCTGCAAAGCAGTTGCTTGCTGAGCTCCAGAGTCTGAAGGTGATGTAGGGAGAGATATCAGCCCCCCTGGCTGAATTCCTGTCCTGCCTTAGGAACATTTCATGCTCCACCTTTCAATAACTGCCACAATGCTACCCAGCTCACTCACACCATGTGCACTGACATTTCCATGTACACTTGAGGGGGTTTTACTTAATCAAAGCAATTTTTTTTCAGAGTGAGTAACTAGCAGAGAAGTGATTAGCTCCATGTATCTGCCTCTTTCCTGGTTTGCAACTTAACTAAGCAGTGCAGTGTCCAATGAGTGTTAACTTGGATAAAGAGGACTTTTGTCAGGCAAAAGTGAGGTCTTGGCTAAAAAAATGGTAGCAAGGAGTTGCTGCCTCATGGCTTGCACTAAAAAAATAGGATGGGTTCCACCCAGTAAACTATTAATTTACTCCCTCAGACCTCTTAAACACATTTCAAGAAATGATAATAAAACTTCCCTCTAATACAAGTTGGTGAGTATTTTTGTGGGAAATTCTTAGGTTGGAGGAACAAGGACCAAACAAAAAGATTTGGCCAGAAATAATCCCAGTGGCGTCTGTCTGATGGTTGGGCATGGTGTGAGCAATAAAACCTCTCTACATCATAGCTATTTTCATCATCTCATATGATGAAAGCTGAAGTCTTGTTCAACAAAGCCACAGTTTATTGGCTGTAAATGTTTATGAGAGTGTTCAGTGTGAAGAAACTGGTTTCACACATACTACTCGTAGGACCATCAGATAACAGCTATTATTTACTACTTCAATAAAGTTACCTTAAACGAAGTGTCTTGATCTCCTGTGTCTAATCTACCCCATTTTGTATCTCTCTGAGCTTTGTCTTCTGAACAGATTTATAGTTTTAACTAGCCTGTTTCAAGAGTCATCTATCCTGGTCTTCCAGTAAGGTAAATGGGATCTCCTCTGTTCTCTTGCAATGGATGCTGGAAGCATTATCTATGTGATCCTGTTAGGGTTCAGATAGAGTGATGCTACTATCTGGAAATGAGTGGTGCAGCAGAGATAAATGGTGCTACTGCTATTCTATTTCTTTTTTCCTCAGGTAAAGAATATCCGAGGTCAGTAGATGAATCCTTTGATCTATTCCATTGCCTGAAGAATTGAACATCAGGAAAAAGGGACATTTTGCACATGCATACACTTATAGGTGATCCATATATGCATAGAAAGTCCTACACTGGGTTTTATCACATTCTCTGTACCTGTGATACATGGAGGATTTGGGCATAGCAGAAAGTCTGCTGCAGGATATACCATGTTTTCTTGAGATTTATGTGTATTGGAAATCCTGATGTTATGTTGTCAAAATGTCAAATTCTCAGAGTATAAGCTCAGAACAGCTTCTATCCTGATCATTAAAAATCTTGTCATTTTAAAAGAGTAGATGTTAATGTGGTCACTGAACAGGTAAGTATATCTTGCCTAGTCCCATTCTCATGGGCATTTAGCTTAGAAGCAATCCTTTTGTGAACCAGGAGGCTTTCCTTCCACCCCAAAAAAACAATGTTCAGAAGAAAGGCACTGAAACAAGGAGCACATCACATACTTGCATTTGAAAAAGTCTGTGGCTTCCACTTCAGTTGCAAACCTCTTGGACAGTTCTTCTGTGAAAGTGATATTAAATTGATAGGGAAGCCTGGCCTCAAAGAAACTAATAGTAAAGTGCCCTTTATGAGAGTGGGGCAAAGACTTTACTGTCTGTAGTAATAGTCAAAACCTCTGTATCGACATTTTGACAGCTCAAAAAGATATAGACTGTTACTGTACTGTATTTTACCAGCTATTTAGAATGAACTACTACTGCTTGAAAAAAGTATCATTAACCTTAGTTTTCTTCTTTAAAGTCAGTGATCTGACTTCAAGTTTGCCAATGGGGAATACCCTGGAAAGGTCTGACATGCTCCAGAGGAAGAAAATTCTAGTAGTAGAAGGTTAAAAAACCAGAATCAAGCCTGAGCAACCCACATAGGCTTTGAAATTGCTCTTCTCTGCTGTTGTCTGGAAGGAAATAATCAGACAAATTCAATACTTTTCGTTATTTATTTCTTTGTTTTTACAACACAATTTTATTACTTGAATCAGGCTTCCACTGTCTGGATTTAGCCTCCATCTTGGGTAGGACATACTAAACAAAGTTTTCAAAGTATTTCAGAATATAAAGGTTAACACAATAGTATGGTTGTTACAGCATTCAAAAATTAAATTATTGTAAATGGGCAAAATTGGCATCATATTCTACTGTTCCATTTTCATGCAAATCTGTTGAAGGATTCCAGAGCAACTTTTCAGATCAGTGAGATCAGAGTGTAATGTCTGCCATACAGGGTCAGACAATTTTTCCAGCTGTATCTCACCTCAGACTGTGGTCAGCAATGGCTGCTTAGGAGAACAATATAAGGATATTAACTCATTAAATGGAAATGTCTGAAGCTACCTTATCTGTGTGTCATATAAGAAGGCTATGAAGCTGCTTCCGAGCTGCCATAGGGCACAGGTTTGGAACAGCAGTATAACACAGTGCTTACTTCAGCTTGCCATAACTGAGTTGCAGTACTTAGTGTGAACACCTTTCAAACCCCAGCACTGAGACGGCTCAAGCAGTGGGAGGCAGTAAGCACCTCAGTCTTTCAAATCTACCTTTTCAATACTCTCAAAACTGGGCAAACTTATCATGATCCTTCACCAACAGATGCCCTGCCAGCTCCTGGGAGTCACAGCTACCATGGGCTGGAGACTATAGATGGAGCTGCAAATCTGTTAGTTCAGGCTTTTATCAACAGAAAAGCCCTGCTTTTTCATCACAGAATAATTCAAAGGAAATATTGGCTTATGGTCCACCTGAATACATTGAGACTGAATACTACAGTTTATCTTCAGAACAGATAGATAGAGCTGTGTTAGCCCCAGGGAGGCCAAGGAAAGGGAAAAACTAATTGGAGTAAGATAGTGCCAGCAGTTTTCTCATTATGCTTTGTGAGCAGGAGTGGAATTATGCAACATGTCCATGTGTTAAAACCCAATGAATATTTTTTCTGAAGAGCATCTTTCATCCAAACTCCACCTTTCCACGTTTTACAGGCAATAAACTTGCAAAATTTCTCTAATTTGTGCCAGCCAGCACAATTAAAGCCCCTTACAAACCTTAATGAATTAAGCTTTTTGCATTTCAGCATTAAGAGAAAGATGACAGAGGAAAATTAGCATAGTTACATAAATGAAGCACCTCTGTGAATGCTGCACTGGGCATTTTAGCAGGTAACAGAGGTGAAAAATGGTGGTTTTTTTTCAGCATTTATAGTACTGATTTTGTGGAAAAAAATAAATTATAAAAGTGGAGATTATCTCAAGGACACCAAATGGAAAAATCATGCTTGTCCTGTGGATGTTAGATGGAATGCTGGAAAAACTGTGCTTAAAGCCCAAACAGCAAATGGGAATATTATTTGATATCTGGGGAAAAAAAAAATCATATTATCACTGGAAGAGTGAAACTCAGCCTTTCACAGAGCAGTCAATTGCTTTATCCACTTCAGTAGCTTATGAAAAGCTGATACTTAAGCTTCATAATAGACTTAATAATTTTGAGGTTGCCTGATCTCACATGGTTTGTGCAGGAAGACATCAGAGTAGGTGCTTATAGTGTCCAACACTACTGCTGTGCACAAAGCCTAAATGAAAAGGGATTTTCATGGATGCAGTAGGTTAGGAGCGAGGATAAATCTTCCTTTCTACTTTCAAGCAGCGAGTGAGGTAATTTGCAGTTCCTAATCATAATCTATGAACTATTCCACAACAGCCCTGCAAATGCAATCATATATCCCATGAGAGTGTGGGTACACTGCTCATTCTAGCATCATGAGCAACAAATTATTGTGGATACAACATCTTTCCCTGTACTCCCTAACCCAGATGGGCTGCTAAACTGCTGCATTTCTTGTGTGTTTCCTTCCAGCTCCCTCTGGTCATGCAGAGAGCCACAGGAGCCGGGTAACAGGCTTTGAGACATCAGCTGTGAAATGAAGGAGAAGGAGTGGGGATTGCTTCATGCTATGTGTTTCCCCTACTTTCTTTTTTCTGAATGATTGTTTTCATACTATGGCTATAGCATGAGGACAATAAGATAGCAGAGCATCTTGACTGCTCACAGGCTTTTGTCCAATGAATATTTATATATGCACAAAAGTACAGGAATATGCACAAAAGTACAGGAATATGCACACAGACATATACGTGAAGGTAGCTAAATGTATATGTAGATCCATGTATTCATTCACAGGCAAAATCATCTAAAAGGATGGTGCAAAGTAGCTATCTTGTTCCACTGCATCAAGCACTCCAGTCACAGAAAGCCACTGACAGATAGAAACACATATGGTCCCTGCTCTGTGTTCAGGTCCTGTTACATCCCTGTCATCCAACGACTGGATAATTCGTGTGCATGAAGAAAAGAATTAGCATAGACAAGCATCACATCCACCGTGTATGCAGGTAGCTGTCAGTCTTTTTTTGCCCTGTAGTAGCATAGACGATCCAGAACATCTGGGTAGAAATGAAGTTTTGTGTGAGAAAAGGCCTGTTCTCCTGAATATTCACTCCAAGCTCATCTTATGGGCATTTGAAAGGCTTCTTAGTTTTATCGGCAGTAATGTGTGCAGCTGTATAAACCTACATTAGCAGATTTCTTGTTAGCCCACAACTGCTCATTTTTAAATAATCCTTCCTTCCTCAGGAAGTGAACTAGCACACTTAAACATGTACTTCAGATGAGAAAAAAAGATGTTTCTGTGGAAAAATCACAGTGCAAGCAATGACTTTGTCTCTGCATTTTTGTACATGTTAGGAAGTTGTGGCTGGATCCCATTAGATGATCAACAAGGAGCTCATACAACCTAATGTTTCTCATCAGTCTGGCTTTCCTAGCCCCTCAGGAATCTGCTCCCTGGAGATTCAGGTAAAGAGTTTACAGATTCAGACACACAGGACACACTGGGAGATTACACCTTAATTGTCAAAAAATGGAAATCCCGTGGCTATTTCCTTTCAGAAAAGGATTGTTCCTGCTTTTGGTTACGAAATTGAAATTTAGCAACATCAGAATGATTTGTGAATTTATCATTTTGTAAGACACAACAGAACAAATCTTTTTAAAGAAACGTTTTTGACTTTCCATAAATGTGTCTATGTTTCAGTTGGAAATGATTTTTTTTCCCCCAGGATTTCCCAGTTTTGCTTTAGAAAATTAAAAAATCTAAAATCAAAATTACAATTTTAAGTGATTTAAAATAATTTCATCAATCGTGGATGACTGAGTTTTATTAGGTAGATTGTTTTGCTTCTTTCGATTGCCAGTGTCATGAATATAACTTTTTTGCCCTGAACCTTATTGTGACAATTGGACACCTCATCACCTTGAACAGCATTTGGGTCTATGGAAAGAGTAAAGCTCTTTCCATACACCCAAATGTCTATGGATGTTTCAGATTGCAGGGAGCTGAATTGCCCTCTCATAAAGATGTCTCCGCCTCACTGGCTATAGGACTCAAAAGCAGTTACACTTCTAATATAGCTGTCTCAAAGGTATAAGGTTAGGTGAGATGAAACTGATCTGAAAGTGCTTATGAGGAGTTGGATGCCCCCAGATGTGCACACCTAAGTCCTCCTGAGTTGGTGAGACAAGCAGTAGCTGTGCATTGGGGGTGATATAGTCACATAGCCATGGGCTATTTACAAAGCAGTAAGCCTACCTTTCAGTAGGGTTTATTAGCTGGACCCCAGCCATATCACTCATGGCTTTGGATAGAAGCTTGCTCACATCTGGCTATCTCTAGGTGGGCAGGAAAGGTCTCCATGTGTCTGCCCATGTGGAAATTCTGTGATATACCCAAGTCGCTTTTAGGTACCCTTCCAAAATCCATTTATCATTTTGTACAGCCCATGAATTTCACCATATTTATCATTTGCTCCTGTTTTTTGGGTTTAGTTGCCTACACACTTACTTAAAACAAACTGCAGGGCTCTCCCAAAATGGCTGTAAGGCTTTTAGAAGAAGACATGTAATGGGGGGAGTGACTGGTACAGCTCATGCTTTAAATTGCATATCTTTTACTAACACTGTCCCCAAATTAACTTGTTTTGAATCACTTCAGGCCATTTAAAAAATGGAGCAAGTTCCTGTGAATCAGAAGACTGTGGTGACGGCAGATCCATGAGGAATGATGATTAGGATGGAAAATGGCTCAGAACTAGCCTGTCTTTCTAATGATCTAGTGTTCATGGTAAGCAGAGCAGAATCGCAGCTGCCAAAAGCCATTAGGACCATACCTGAAGGCAGATAGGCTGGGGTAACTGGATGCAGTTCTAGTAGTGACTAGCTTCCTCAATTTAATTCATTAGATTAATATTTACAGTGCTACAGTTAAAAGTGCTACAGCTTTCCCGGGATGCTTACTATCTAAGCAATACTTTAAATCAATAACAGAAAAAGCCTGATTCCCCACTATGATGCCATTTCAAAGAAATGAAACCTTTTTAACCCAAAGAAAGAAAGAAAATAATCCCTAAATGACTTAGAAGAGGTGCTAAAATTGAGGTTTTATGATAAGAGAGAAAGTGGACTGTATTAATCGCACTCTTAGTCTTCTATCTTTAAAAATTTTGCTTGTATCTTTCCTCTGGCTAGAAAGGCTGCAGCTACTGCTCTGCATTTGATCCAGTCAGCAGTAGTACTGCCCTCAGCAGAGGGCATGTGATACCTACTTAGCTAACATCAACAAAAACAGTGGGATGATCATTTGATGTTCACAGAATTTCCTGGAAACCATACCCTACAAATCATTAATAGACGTATTCCTTGTTCAGGTCCACACATCTGTGGCATTGATTTTCAATGGAACTTGTCCAGATGCACCTAATTGCAATATGTGGCCTTCTTCTGTCTTTATTTTTTTCATTTAATGTTGCAAGAATAATATGAGAAAAGGAGGTTAAGAGGTGACTCGAACACATTTGTAAGCATCTACAGAGAGAGAGAACTTTAATGGTGCAAGGCTCTTTAATCTGCCAGATAAAAGTCAGTAGCTGAAAGCTGAAGCTCAACAAAATTAAACTGGATATACACTGTAAAAATTTAACACCAAAGGTTAGGACAACATGCCTAGGATGCATTTTCCATCACTTGAAACCTCTGACCCAAGTAAAGCCTTTGAGTGTTTCTAAGACATACTTTTCAGGTCAACCAGAAATAGCCTGAATCATTACAGGAATTAGTGGGTATAATTCCATGGCCTGTGATAAGCAGAAGATCCATGTAGATACTTAGGTTGGTCTCAAAATTTTAACCATCAGGAATTGCATTTATTGACTGTTTCCATTGCTGTAGCTTTATAATATTTAATTTCATACATTTGTTTTCCCAAATATCTAGGTACTAGCACTGCACAGGTGACATAAGTGGCCTGCCCAGGACAGAGGCAGTGCATTTGCCTGGATCAGTAACTCAGTTCTTGTGGATTCTGATGCCATAAGAGCACAAGACAACATCCCTGCTGGTCTCTTTCTTTCTTACAACTGTATTGTTGTGTTAGAATTGCCATAGCTATCAATGAATTTACCTATGAATATGGGAGAAAGGAAGAGAAGTCTTTGCAGTACTATGACAGATCTTTTTATTCTGCATAATGTCATTTTCCTTATCTGTGAAGCAAGAAAAGTAGGGAGTTTACAAACACCTGAGACAAAATGAAAGCATTCATGTTATCAGAAAGCTTGGATATGGGGTTTAAAATCTTCAAAGAACAATATTCTGGGTGGGATGGGGGGGGGTGCATTTTATACAGTATCTTAAATCCCTTTAGCTTCAAAATATTTCATCCTGTTCTTCTGAAATCATATGCTGTGTTGGATAAAATCAAGAATGACACTCAGGAAGAATCACTTGATCAGATGTAGAAATCTTCATCTGCAGTAGCCCCAGCAGGCTTTCTTTGTAAGTCAGTGAAAATACCTATTTTAAGGGCATCTCTGTATAAAACAGTTCAGACAGACTGTACACTAAATGTGCCTCTGATTTCCCAATGATTATATGATGAGAGGAGACATCCAGATAAGTAGATTTAGATGTCTAAATCCGTAAGACTCCAACCTGACAGTACAAAATGCATGGATATCACAATTTAGATTCATTCTGGTTTTCACAGAAAGGATCAAGTTTTTCCTCATTTCATTTAATTTATCCTTATTCTCTGTTTCAAAAGTTTGGAATTCTTGAGAGTCAGAGAAGAGAAGATGGCAAATTCTCCTAAACTTGTTTAAACTTGCTAGCAGACTTTTATCAGTATATCTGTATGTGTGCTCTGGGCCTAATGCAAAGACCACCAAAGGCAAAGGGAAGCTCTAAAGTTTGAACTATAATTTCTATTATCATCTCCTGAAATGTCTAGGAAAAGAAGATAATTATTAAGATGTAAAATAAAAAGAGATAAATTAGGATTCTTGAAGTTTTATAATATTCTAAACTAGACGGTTTCCATCACTCAATTCCTTAATTTTCTTCCTCCAATTTCTGCCCATTTGAAAAAAACTATCAATAACTCTGCATGTTTAGAAAGATTAAGAGTATTCTTGATTCCTTCTGGCTTACTGGATTGCTTTGCTAAACGGGATAAATGAACTATAGAGTAGAAGCCTAGTTAAAATTGTTATTTATGGAAGCTTCTGATTCGGTCAAATTAACTTGTCACTAAGGTAGCAAAACTGTAAGCACAATTTCAATATGCTGTGTACGGAAAGCAAGAGTTGGAGGAAAAGCAGCTTGATAGATTATTGCCTTTCTGTGAAAGAGTAGATGAATGTGTTACTAACAATGGCTTTATAATGAACACGCACATAAGTACTCAGTTAAATTTTCATATGGAAACACAACTATGGCACCATTCTTTTGTTTTGACCATTTAGTTTGCTACTTAATATACTTTTAGCATAGACTTACCAGAATAATTTATAATTATGACTAATGGTCTACTCTGAGGCATCAATCCTGCTGGATTAATGAGCAATATTTAGAAAGATACCTGAAGCTCAGACTTAGATGCAAGCTGGTAGGTGGTAATAGTTTTGACCAGCAGGTCCTCTGGAGCAGATCACTTCTTTCTCTGCTTCAGCTGAACACGAATGCTGGGGAGCTACAAGATGCAAATCCCCTATCCATTCCCTATTTTGCCTCATACCTGCCATTGTATAGAAGGTTACAAATAAAATCAAGGTCTTTTCTTCTTCCTCTAGCAATGCTGTAGCCTTTGTATGGTCTGAAATGGAAGAATGTTTATTGGGCAAAAATCCATAGAAGTGATCAAGGCCCCTGAGCAGTGAGTCTTGTTAAGGTTGTAGCTTAACAGTAAATTCTGGATGGGAATGACCAGAGTTCACTGAGAAAAGCAACTTCAGTAAGAGCGTATTTAACATTGGGCTTTATTCAAAAAGCCCACAGTAAGCATCTGCCATATGCTTTCTAATTCAAACACTTCTCTGCCTCCATTGGGAGAGTAAATGACTTGAATTATTCACTGCTGTTGAGGTAGTAAACTCCACAGTAGACTTCATAGCTTAATTAAGCACAGATTATTTTGATTTAAGTATGGCCCATTTATCTGCATTTATTTCAGGTGGAACTCATCTCACCTACAAAAGTGTAGGCAACCTAGTCAAAGGGGTTCTCTGCAAAGTCGATGAAGATGATCAAGCGTCTCCAGAGTGCCATAAAAATTAGTTTTGTAATAGATAAGTGTTTATAGTATATGGGATTAATTGCCCTCTGGATGTTCTGAAGATTAGATAAACATTTATTATACATCTTTGCAGCATTTATCATGAGAAGTCCTAATTCCATTTCTGGAATTTTGGATATGTTATAAACCAACCACAATAATAATAAACAGCAGTAATAAATTAGACTGCAGTGAATACTTGATAATTAAAGAAGATATTTACATCTATGCTACTGCTTCATGGTTCCTGCTGTGAGTTATGCTGCAGCAGTGTTTTGCCCTAAATCTTGGAGCCTATATTTGAAGAAAACATTATATACCACATTTCTATTTTAGAATGAGGAGAGAACCCCAGGTTATAAATAAAGCATTTGTAGAAATAGTAAGATTTAAACACTCCAATTCTTTTACAAGAATTTCTATCACAAGCAGCAGGGTTTGAATCCAGAAATCAAGCCATCTTTTACTCTAAGGAAACTGTTTCAAGTCAATCACAGACCCATGAATAGGAATGTGATCCGAACAGATGACTGGGGTTTTTTTAAATAATGCATTTTAGCAGTAGAGTAGGCATTTGTATTCTTTGATAATTCAAAGTCAAAGAGGGGATAAAAGAGATAAAGACACAGTGTTATGGGGAGGGGAAGTGAGTTTAAAATGTCCATGAAAATAGTGAACAAGTTTTTAAAAATAATTTACTTTTGCATGGAAAACAAAATAGAAATAATTAAACAGCAAAGCAGTAAGATACATAGATCTGTATTATGTTTCAATAATAAACTTCCTATATAAGCTATGTTAAGGTCAATACAGACATAGAGGCATTATTTGGTGAAGTTATGCTGCATTACAACAAAAAAGGACTAATGACAAGGAAGAGTATTTCAACCCACTGGTTTGTAGCCTGAAGCTCCCTGAGTCTGCATTGCCAACCAGCCCAAAAATGTGTTCATAAGCTTCTTTGTGAAACACCTGCTGTCAACGGAAGGCGTATGGATCCTTGAAAACTCAGGTATATTCAGGAAGTATAGTTCCAAAGATATGCTCTATGTATCAAAAATTATACAAAGCTAATTTGATCTGCAATTGGTTTTCCCACAAATGAGGCAGAGTGAGGGAAAAATAGACCCCTGATTATTCCTTATGATTTTACAGTTTTAAATGTCTTCATATTGCGACACAAACCTCTTAACACATGTAAACAGGGGGGTGTGCTTAAATCCATTTCTTTTTCATTTTAACACAATTTCATGAACATTTCTTGGAAGAAAAATAATCTCCTAGTATCTGGCATTGAAAAAGCTGGAATTTTTGCTGTTATTTTCCATTACTTTTTGTTTAGTTAAACACAGAATAAATTTAATCAAAGCTGTCTCAGTTGTAGAACTGCCTGCTGGTATCAATATGAAAAAGTTATGGCAGCAGTTTGAAACCTCTTTAAAAATTAAAATTACCACCTACAAAATCATTTTTACTGCTTCTTAAGCAAGATTTATTCGTGTCTGCATACTGCTTTAGAAAAAGCAAGAGTCTTGGTCTTTTAATGGTAACAGAACTATGGAAGAGCTAAAGGGGTCTTCACCTAGAACTGCAACTTGTTATTTACCTCTTCCTCCATTATATTTCCCTGAGGAATGTTACAAACAAAGAACAAATTTAAGATGCTGTAAAAATATTCTGCTGCAATTAGCAAGCGATATATGTTGCTGCTATAAAAATACCTTAAAGATAAGGTTTTTTTTACACTGCATTATTGTAACTCCCACCCTGTATAGGTTTCTACAACGAGGAAAATGGAAAAAAAATCTTATATTATCTTTTATCAGATAATATAAGATAAAAATTATTGAATATTTATGCCCTATTTATGCCTAATGAAATTGTTTTCATTTTTGGGTTACTTTGAATGGAACTGATACACACTCAATAGTTATTCTTGATGTAAGACCATAGTACCATGCAGATGGTGACAGTCTCTGCACAAAACCTTCAAAGCTTCCAGCTTTTTGAGTGACCCATACCATATTAAATAGAACAGGGATCTTCACTGTGGCCAATATGGCTCTCTACTCAGTGTACAGCAACAGTAAAGAAACAGTAAAAAGAAAAGTAATACGGGAGTCTTCCGTTGCTGTTATAGGTCAGGTCTACACAGTCATTTGGAATTATGTCATGAATTAGTCAGGGAAATGAAGAAGAAAACTTAGAGAAAAAAGGTAAACTTTTTTTGAAGCTCTTACGATGTTTAAGGTGCTTGAAAATTAAGAGGTTTACATTAGACAATAAACAACTATTAAAATAATAATT
>NW_009939474.1:25351-37201 GCF_000696875.1 Nestor notabilis | reverse complement strand
GCGTCGGCGCGGGGACCGCCCTGGTAGCAATTAACACCTGGAATTGCAGTAATGGCGAGGCACTTACTCCTAATTCATTGTATTTTAAATAATTAAGAGGGGGGGAATCGCCGCAAATAAATATTTGCGAAGCCGATCGTGGCGCCGTACTTTGGGAGCGCCCCGATGTGGCCCCCTGCCCAGTCCTCCCAACAGAGGTACCCTGGAAAACACGGCATCTGTGAGACTGGGGGGGGCACAGCTTTAAAACCTAAACCTTAAGCTTCTGTTGTTTAGATTTTATGGTTCATCTGCTTCTTCAGTAGGAAGAAAAAGGAGATAAACCTATTAAAAGAGCCTTGTTAAGAAACATCTCCCCTTTAAACGTTCCTCTCCTAAAAGATATTTCGTTTGCATTTCACCCTGGAATAAACGTTTATTGGAAACTTCTTTGCCTCCTGTTTTTAACTTTGCAAATCTAAACCAGTACATCAGCTCTGTAAAACATGATTAATTCCACAGACAATACCAGCAGTGGGACTTCTCCCTCCTCTCCGCCAATGTAGCTGCTAATTGTACTGGAGCTGTTTACTGCTGTATTGGTTTATAAGTGCCTGGAGAAAGATGCTTGATATTCCCACCACCAGCAGAACCATCCCAAGAGCAAATGCTTGGCACATGTTGGCAAGGGTGTACACAGGCTACAACTACAGCTTGTTAGCTAAAAAAAAAAAAAAGCGATGAAGGTGATGACACCTCCATAATTATAGGTGCTACTTGTTTTAAAGGCAGAATGTTTTCCAAGCTACTGTAATGCCCCACCTCCGATGTCCCAGGAGCCAGGCCTCAGAGTCCTTCCTGCTTTAGTCACCGGTTTATGGGGCTTTGCAGAGCACGTCACCAGGCTGCACGGATGGGCCTGGGCTGCTGTGAGCTCCTGCGTAAGTGCAAACCCCTTGCGAGTCCTCAGCTGTTACTGTTGTCTTTTACATCAGGCATGAAAAGTTGAGATACTCACTGTGTACTGTCCCAAAAAGTTGGTGGATGCACTAAAGAGAAGTTATTTCTGACTTTGTTTCGAGAAAGCCAAATGCTCTCACAGTACTCAGGAGAAGAGAACCTGTGAGTATCCTTGTACTATAGTTCAAGACAAAACCCATCTGGGGAAGTTGTCGGTTGCTGTTCTCCACGTTCCCCCTCCTTGCGTGTGGAGTCAGGCAGACAGGTCAGTTTGGCACAGGCACCCCTCAGAAAGGTAGGAGCTGCAGCTCTGCCCATCATACAAGGTGAATAACACCAGATGTTTCTTTTGCTCAGGTAACTTTAACAGTGGGAAGGGTTGACTTGGTGATGAGGGGAACTTTAAAAGGCATAAACCTCCACCTTAGAGGCTGATGCCACTGCTGTTGGCAACACTTGCCACCAACTTTAGTGGAAGCAGGATCCATGCTCCAATTGGGGAAGTCACATAACGAGATACAAGTAATGTGACACAGCTAAGGTCTCAAGCTGGCTTGTCTGACAAAAGGAGTGCATGAATAAGTCCTCCCAGATGAGGACTGTAATCAGACCTAGATAATTTTTTATCTTAAATACTGTTTTCTGTCATCTCTATGAAAGTTGGGAGTTTTTTTTCAGCATCCTAGTCTTCAATGCTTACGTTGCAAATGCATTCTCACCCCTCGTCTGCTTTGTTATTAGACTTTCTTGATTTGCCTGGTCACAGTGGAAGCCATGACCTGGCCAAGAGGATGAGCTGGAGCAGTAGGGAGGAAGCACACGGTATCTGTAGGACAGTGCTGCCCTGTAGCCACACCAAGGGTCAGTGCTGGGCTTGCTGCTGCTCACAAGGAAGATAAGTTGTTGTTCTGCCCTGACAGTGTGATCCAGGGAGAGCGGGCTGGAGGCTGGCTTCATGCACAGGGCAGCAGGAGTCAGGCACAAAATAAACTAGACTCGACTCTGTTGTGAGTCCAGGGGAGCTCCACTGCAGCTTTGGATTTGCATTGGTAGTGCAGAGACATGAGCCTCAGATTCACCCCAGACTCCTCTGGGTTCCTCAATGGATGGGAAGGGCTCCCCATGTCCATACCGACACTAATCCTCTTTATGCCTCTAGGCTTCCCTCCAACCACCTCTGTATCAAAAGACACCCAGAGATAACTTTTCTATAGCAGATTTCCGTTTGTCCTGAGCTGCCAGCCAATACATATTTCCTTTTCCTGTGGGGGCAATGAATACCCATTGTATTTGCATTGGACTATTAATCTGCCTGAATTTGATAGAGATTCTTAAATGAATATTCATGGGAATTAATGTCATTTAATTCCTATTGCTTCCTGAATATAATTGTGTGCTGAACGTGAATTGGCAAACACCACAAGAAAGTCTATGACCAGTTAAACATCACAAGCTGGACACTGGTCCAGTACTGAAGATACATAAAACGTTACCAAGATGCAGCCTGTCTTTAGGAGAGGAGATGGGCTGGAGAGGGAGCCAATAGAAGATGGAAGATGTACACTGTGGGAAGCAAACAATGCCTTTAGGGGTGGAAAATATGATTAAAAAGGTATTTTAATACAAGCTTTTCCCCAGATATTTGTCTACAGATAGGGACTACACTAAACATTTGTACTCTCTTGCAAAAGAGCTTTATTTTTCCGCCTTCTCACCCATGGATAAATATCTTTCAGGGCCTCCTATACCTGACCTCTTTCGAGACCCAGCATCTTTCGGAAGACCTTCAGCCCATCCTACAGATAAGAAATGCCCAAGTCCAATCCCCCTTCCTCACAGCAGCCTGCCTGCCGAAGTTCACGCTGTTGCTCCAATAATACAGCAGTAATCGGCTCAGTGCTGAAGCAAACCCCATCCCCAGCATCAGTGCTGCTACCAACCCCTGTCGTAACATAACAAGGACTCTTCCCAAAATATTTGGGCTTGCCCTGTCACAGTGAGAGGCGTTCAAGTTCAGCACTCTGTCAACAATGCCAGGTGTCTCCCGAACCTCCGGCTCCCGAGCCAAAAGGGAGAGCTCAGAAGCGCAGGAATAATCATTATTCACATTACTAAAACGTAACGGAATGTTTAAACAGATAACGAAATCCTCCACGGCAAAACAAAAACAAAAATCCCTGTTTATTATTTATCCCAGCCAGATAGAAAATGAACTCAATCTCCTGGAAAGCAAAAGCAATGCTCCTTGTTTTTGCAACTGACAGCCATGAAAAAAACACCGTATTGTGCCAGCTGTGCCCCTTCGGAGGGTCTGATGTTCACTGCGGCTCTTGATAAACCAACTGGCAAAGTTGAGGGATGAAAAAAGAAAAGTGACTCAAAGCCAAACACAAACATCTAAGAAAAAACAACCTGGTGAAACCAAAAATCCAAGAACAATTTCATTTTGAGTCAAGCTGAATATTTCATTTCAATTTTGATTTATTTTTTTTTGGGGGGGGGATAAGACAAGGAGACACACACCCCCCTGCTTGAAAATAAAATTAAAGGACATTTTGAACACAAAGTAGTTTCAAAATGAGAAATCAAAGTGTTTCATGTCAGAAGTGTCAAAACTAACAGCTTCAGCATTTGTCAGAGCTTTTTTGAGTTTTTATAAATGACAAGTTTGGCATGTGTGCACAAACCGTTTTGGTGCTGCTGAATCTGCATTTTTGCATGCAAAAAAAAGAAGGTTGGGCGAGATGTTCTGTGCAGAGCCCTGTTTGCCATTGCCTTGTGCCAAGGCCAGCAGCGCTCTCCCCAGTGGCTGTGCTACAATGGAGCCCCACTGAGACTTCTCAGCTCCTCTTTGGCTTATTAATATTTCACCCTTTGGTTCACAGGACCTTGCAGGGCTGGTCTTTTCCAGAACCAGTTCCCTGGTTAGTGGGAGGAGGTACGAAGGTCAGGAGAGAGTGATTGTGTGCTTCTGGCTTGATGTCCTGCTGTGTGACAGGCGGCCACAGACCTATCCTGAGTTAATATTAGGTAATTTATTAGCCTGGTTCATTACAGACTTAAAGTTACAGGCTGAGCTCCCTTTGGTCAGCTCACTCCCTTCCCAAAAGGAGGGCTTTCATAAAACATTCTCTCCTGAGAAGTTTGGAGAGGTTTCTGTCAGGTTTACACCTTACTTAGCAAGAGGGCAGGGATGGAAATTGAAGCATACAGCACCCAAAATAAGCCATTTAGTTTAAAATCCCAGAATTACATAAAATGCTATTGCTATAAAAAATTACCACAAAGCATTTACAATATTAGCAACTGAGAATATTTTTGCTAAGAAACCAGCGATCCGGATTTTGCATGCCTGCTTCCAGCATTGCTGACTTGGCTGCAGGCTTGGGACAGTGCCTAGTCCCCAGGGAAGGCAAGTAAGAGCTTTGCTGTAAGCACTATAGGCCTGCATTCACTTCTGCAGATAGCAGACACCTACCTGCCTTTTGCTCCCAGATTTCTGCAACGCTTTCTACATCTCTGCAATGACAGCACCGCTTCTTGCTGTATCTTGACAACTTCTAATTAACCCAGTCTCAGCATCTTTGAAGCTGCCATAGAAAACCAATGTACTTCTCTAGAGCAAGAGACTAAATTCAGAACACCAGCTCCTCCTCTGACTTCCAAGGACAGCCTTTACTCCATAGAGGCTTCAAAACCTAGGTCATACATAGTCTTGACACTGCTGAAGGTCAGACCAGCTCCTTCCTTGCCCTTCCTGGAAGGCAGTACTAGAAGCAAGCAGAGATAGAAGCAGGTTTCTCACATCTTGGCATTTCTGGGACTGCTCGAACTGCTGCTGCAGAAATCCCCACGAGGACATGCCACACTTTCAGCTCCTAGAGCAGGACAACCTGTCCCACCTCAGTGAGATGGTCTCCTCATGCATGAAGCATCTCCCGTGAAAGAGACCTGATTATTGCAACTTTCCCTGTGAAGGATTTTCTGCTGATGCTGTCTCAAAATTGTACTATGCTGAAATATTATTTCATCTTATTTTTTCCACTATTATGACTCTTTCTTAAGCCAAAAGTCCAACACAACAAAGATCAAAGCTTTTACTCTAGTTACATATCTATGAAAACAGCAGTCTCCTGTGTTTTGGGAGATAAACAATACCAGATGCTCTAGTAAACACCAGGAAGAGAGAGGAGGGGAAAAAAAAAAAGAGTGGTCAGGAGAAGCAAAGGGCTGAAATAAGTTAGAAATAACAGAAGAGGAGACCAGAAAAGTAAATTCCTGGTGGTTCTCACTTTGTGGCAGCGAAGAGGTTAAACCCTGGTACACTGCCATCTCTAGACAGAATTGGTTGTTATTGCATTGATAAAACCCCGGGTTGTGTTTTCCTTGTCCATTTTGACCCGTATCTGACGTTAGCATTGCAAATGATGTCTGCTGCCATTCAACTAGTTAAAGTGAGTGGACAGAAACAAGACAGAGAGCTTAGCAAAGACAGTACTAATGGAAGGGGTGGGGAAAAGCCTGATTCACATGTAATTAATTATTATTTATGTAAAAACCATATCATTGTGGTGGTTCTTGACATCATTTAAAGCCTCTTTTCAAAAGAGGAGTCTCCCCTGTTAGTGCACTAATCTGTGCTGCAAGCATGAATTGTGATATGGCAGCAGCTACATTGGCCCATCACCACCACTTGCTGAGTTGACATCCAACTGCCCAAAAGAGCTAAGCAGAATAGTCCTGCCTTCTTCAAAACAGGGCCATGGGAAGTCATTTGGTGGGAAATAATCAGGCCTTAGGCCAATGTCATGCAGAAGATGACAAACTTATTCAGAGCCATTGCAGTGAAGTTTCAGATGGAATAAATGTATTTTCTTCTGAACTTGTACGACGATTAAACTTATTTGATTTCAACATCTAATCACAAAATAACTACCTAACCCAGGCCCAATGTACCTTGGCAGTGCTGTTCAAGACACAGTCCAGCACAGACAAAAGCTTCCATAGGAAGACATCCATCTTCCTGTACAAATGAAACTGGTTCACAAAAATGAAGGGCACAGCTCCACACCCCAGCTCTTTCAAAATCCAGCTGCCTCAGCCATAGCCCCAGTCCAGCTTCCAGACACATCCCTGCCCAGTAGTTTTCATGGGAGCTAGGTCAAACCTCAAGTGCACGGATTACATATGGTCATGCTGCCATGACCTGATTTATTCAGGCTCCACTGGACAAAATCTATACTGTGGAAAGCTTATTGACAGTGTCTCGCTGGTTCTCTCTAATTTGCCAAAGGAGCTGCTAGGCAGGAAACTCAGTTAACCTCAAATGATGGTAGGGACAGACTAAAGGGGGCTGGACTCAAAGCCAGGTAGGTCTCAAGCAACCTTCTTAATAAAGAAAAACAAACCACAGTACTAATTGGAGCAATTGGATGGGGTAGGAACTTTGGCTCGAGCCTGGGAGCGGAGGCTGGAGCAGATGGGACAGGCAGTGCTCATCAAGGGGAGGGGTGTACGTCAATGAATGGTCCCACACACCCATTGCACTCTGTGCATAGCCCATGAACCAAGGGGCTGCCCCCAGCCACATTTCCCTCTTCTCCCCCATACCCACCTTTAGAACGTTTCTACTCAGCTTTGCCTCTGTCCACGCTATCAGCTTACGGGGACCATGCAATGATGTGAGACCTCATGCGAGACCTCTGTGCTGCCCACCTTCTGGAGGACACACAGAGCAAGCCCAGGTCTGCCTGCTGCAGACGATGCAGGCAAAACCAAGAACACTGCAGAGAGAAGTTTTCCTACAAGGCTTTCACCACCCTTCTGCTTTCAGGCAACAGCATAATATTTCATGTTCTCCTATCATTGCCTCCTTGTCAGCTGCTGGGAGCACCAAAGCATAGCTAATCCCACCTGGGTGGGCCAAATCTCCCACTAAACATAGGATTTTATCCCCAGCAAACAATCACCACAGTCTTTCATTCAACCCTGGGACACCTCAGCTGTGGTAGGATTCTCACACTGGGTGAAATGGCTTGTCCAACCTTGCCCGGTTTGTGAATGAACTCTGATACCAGGCAGGGACCTGATAGCCCAGGTGGAAGGAAAAGGAAAAAAAAAAAAGAGTAATTTCTCCTAATAGAGCATCATCTTCTCTCTTGTGTTACTTGCTTTGTCAAAAACAGCAAAAGCTGTCATCAGCTTGAGGCTGAGCAAACTCAGCTCACACGCAGAGAGCATGCTTGGCACAAGGAAGGGTTTTCGTTTCTTGGAGCAGGCTCCAAGCAGGTCAGCTTGACCTGCCATCAACTCCATTTCAGACTTCAAATGTTTCCCATTTTGGTTTTGGTATTTTTTGCCTACCTCATAGTCAATACACTCCGCTTTTTTGTTTTATTTATAAGGGGGTTTGGTTGGGTTTTGTTTGTTTGCTTGGTTTTTGAGTTGTTTGGGTGGTTTTTAAGTCACATTTACCCTAGGCACAAGTAGGTTGGTATCTTTATATTCCAACCTTCAAACTTAGTAAAACTGAATGAGGTCAGCAGAGGGACTGTTTTTCCTGGTGAAATTAGCACAACTGTAGGACAGAAACATTATCAGAGCTACCGAAAGCTTTCTTTATCTGGCCAGCCTAGGGACCAGATGTTTTGCTACAAGTTTTTTGGCTCTCAGTGGTTCACAAGTGCTCTCTGCCATCTTTGCACATCAAATGTCTGCAGAGCAGAGGCACTGTTTTGAATCTCAGCAGAATTTCAGACTTGCAGGATTGTTATTTCTGCTGTGGGTTTTTCAGAGAGAAGAAATTATTTAAATGGGAAACCTCACACCCAAGAACCTTCTGGCTGTTTATTCCTACACAGGGCAGTTCTCTGGTGAACACATTACAGCTTCCACCCCGATACTGTGAAAGTCAGAGGCACATTTCCATCAACCCTCTGACTCAATCACATCAAATAGTTTGTTTATGAAGTTCAATTCTACAAGCCCAACCTGGAAGCAGGTATTTGTCCTCCCAGATACGCTTTTGCTATAATTTCTTTTAAACTCAAAGCTGATCTTTATCTACAAAAGGCCACAGCAATAAGTATTTAGCGTGTTTAGAAAACACGGCTCTTTCACCACACCTGCAGCCGGGTTGCCAACTTTCAGCCATGTGGACTCTCCATTGCTCTGGGAGACTCCAGTGTAACAAACAAAGTAGTTTTCCCGGGCTTCCCTTGTACCAGATACCTCTCCCAAATATCTTTATGTACTCACTTGTCTTCATGCAGGTCCTGTTTCCACAACATTTCCAAGGGCTTAGATTAGGTGGTGGGGCTGGGAATTGGGGGTATTGGGTTTTCCTCCACTCCCTCGAGGTTGTTTTATTAATGACTTTGCAGTAGGTGCAGAAAAGCCTTCACTGTTGAACATGAGTGGGACCTGTTTCAGGAGCTACTCTTTAGATATATTTTTCCCACCCCCGATGTAAGAGACAAATGAATCCCATCTTTTTCAGGCTACTGAGGGAGCTTTGTTACAGCACCCAACCCTGCAGTTGTCTCCCATGACCTGCTTCTACCTGACACAAGGTAACATCCCATAGCCCCCTTGGCATTGCCATTGTTCATTTTGGTCATAACAATGCCACTGAACAAACAAACTTCAAAGTAAAAAGCAATGCCAGAGCCAGGGAGACGCGCCTAAGGGCGAGAGAACTGGTATAATAAAACTCATGGCATCACCCTGGTGCCAGCAACCCTGCACTTTTTGTGCCTCTTAATTTGTACAGTTTCTGGAATGGTTTCCTGAGGCACCATTTCATTTTGGAGATGAAAAGAATAGGCAAGGGTTAAATCTGAGCCGCCATCCCCCACCCCCAGTCTATTCACAGCAGAAGGAAATCTGTCTCTCTCCCACCCCTCAGCATCCTGTCTCTGCTGCCTTGGAAAACACACAAATCCCTCACAGCTTCCTGAGGGGCAGAGACCTCAGCCCACTCCCAGCCGCCCTGCAGCATCCTGGTTTCCCCATGGCAGAGCGCCCTTCCTGGGGGGCTGCTTCCCTCCCACCCAGCCAGAGGAGCTGCTCTAGCACACTAGCTTGGTGCTACCCAGGTACTACCCCAGCAGCTTCTTGTCCTGTCCAGGTGGTAGAAATTGGCCTTGGGTGCAGCAAGTACCCCACAGCTCTTCACTGATCACATGCCGAATTATTCCCAAGTAGCTTTTCCCCCCACATTGTCCCCCTTACCAGGTCTACCCCAATGTCTCATTTTCCCTTTTCTCTCTACAGTAACTGTGGACAGCCAGAAGGGACTTGAAACTACTCCCTCAAGGTTGCCTCAAGCTCATCAGATATGTTCCCCACTGGGCACCGAAGAGTTTCTGCATCCCACTGGTGCCTGCCCTGTGGATCCAAGGAGCCAACACATGCTCATAGCAATCTGGATATGGGGAACTCTGAGATTTCGATGTTAAACCAAGCCAGCCCAGCCTCGGGAAGTGCCCCGCAGGTGTCATTGCTTTCCCTATATGGCCCTTGGGTACTGCCAAGCATGCCTGCCTCTCCTCTGAGCAAAAGGCCAGCTCCAGAGCTACAGGCCCTCACCCTCTTCCCCTCCAACAGACTCAGAAAATGGACCAGCCATCCAGCTCCCCCTTGAGATACAGAGAATGCTGCAAGGAGAAGCCAGCCCATGGCTGAGCTGAGGAGACTCAGCATCACTCAGAGCACCCAGAAGGCATCCCACCCATTACAACAGCATGGCACAGCGTGGCCAGGAGGTGCTCAATATCTGCACAGCAGCATTACCCTGGAGCTGTGCCCATGCTAATAAGTGCAGTTTGAAGCATGAAGTGGCTGTGGTACTTTCGCCTATGAGCTGGAGCACACTGCTGTCAGCTCCAGGGCCTCCGAACTGCACGCCATGTTACTCACATAGAGGCATGCCCTGAGAACACTTCCAAAGGGCAGGTACTGCACAGTTCTCATCCACATGTGGAATCTGTGCAATGTAAGTAGGGCACTGTGAATTCACACCCTGGCTCTCTGTGCTGCAACTTGTCCACGGAGACAAGCCCCGCATGGCTTCTTCCAACGCTCCTGGTCATGGGGGAGCGGCACGGAGAGCTACAGCATTGCCAAATCTAAACATTTAAAATCATGAGTCACAGTTTCCAAAAATTATCTAACTGGTATTTAAAAAATAAATAAATAAATAAAATTTAATGAATTCCATTTTTCACCTTTCAGATGACACCCAGAAGTTTCTCCACAATTCTCAGTGCTAGAAACTCCAGGAAAAACAAACACATGACAGCAGAAGTAGAGATGTTCGTGCATGCTCACGGTTCCAGAAGCTGGAGCTTTAAGGAAAGAAAACAAACAACAAAACAACAAAAGGCTTGTAAGGATTGCAATTTGGCTAGCAGCAGGAGTAAAACCTCATGATTTATGTGATAAACCTCAACTGAAAAACTCAGCCCAGAAACTTGGGGGGAAAAAAAAAAAAAAAAAGGTGAAACATTCCAGCATCATTTTGGCTGCCAAAATAACAGAAACAATCATGAAAAATTTCAACACAAGGAAAAAAAAAAAGTTTAATGAGATTTGTTCCACTTTCATGGACTCAAAGACAAACAGATGTTGACAAAAAGATGTTGCAAATAGTTCTTGCTGTTGTTCAGCCGAGCCGAACTTGCAGAGATGCGAACACATCTCTTGTTCATTATGTCATCCTCCTTGCTCTTGCTTTCAGTTGTTCACGCTGAGCAGCCACTGTCTTTGCATGCTGTGTGCTCTTTCACGTCTTTTACCAACACAATGGGTTTAATTTCAGTCTCTACTACACCATGTTAACAGTCACAATTAATTATTCTCATTTATTCTGCAAGAACACACCTGTACTGGGTACTTCACTAAGAGAAAGAAGCACAGAACCTTTTCATGTGTTTCAAAGACATGAAAAATTTCCACTCCTTAGTAACATCTGCACTTTTTAATAGGAGTCTACAGTCTGGACTACAAGTACCAAAGGGCTCAGCTGGCTACTTTCTGTTCTCCTTTGATACCAAAGCAACCCTTCATTTTGTTTACTCTGGATTAGACCTGTAGCACCCAACCCAAATCATACCAGGACCCAAGAGGTGCTTTCCTGGAGAAAGGCTTCAGAAATGGAACCCATGTCCAAATTGAAGATGACGCCAGCACTGGTTTCATTTCAAGGCAATCCAGATGTTCAGTAAAGTGATTAGGAAGTGGTGTGTATCAAATATAAGATACTCTACATTGAACTAATGCATTTATTTGCTCTGAATGGTTTTCCAGCACAGGGCAGCACTTTGCCTGTCACAAGTAAAGTGCTTTGACAGAACACATGGACATTTCTGCTGCTTAAACTGAGCCAGCAAACAGCGTGGCCAGCAACTCCCAAGTCTCAAAAGAGCCCAAAGAAGTACTATCACTCTGATATATTTATTTCCTGGTCAACTAAATGCATGAGTTCAGGTCCCATTTGTCAGCATCCTGCACATCCACAGCCATTTGAAAGGAAGCAAATAAACGTAACAATATTACCGTGGGGTCATTGAGTTTTCACCCTATTACTGGCTAGCAGGTGTCCAGAGTGTCACTGAAATCAGGTAATACAGCCCTTTGCTTTGAAGAACGGAGGCCAAGAGCTTGTCCCAGATATCAGCAGCACCTCTGCCCAGACAGACATTGTTCCAGTGCTGTCTCCCTGTGCTTGCAGGCACAGGGCTCTGGGATATCACCTGGCCTTGGCTGTGGAACTGTGACAAGTAAGACAAGACCTGTCCGGGGCTAGCAAGAGGTGGTAAAGCCTTGTCTCAAACTATTGTGGAGTGCAAGTACCTCCTGCCTCTGCCACAGGGACCTGATGGTGGTTTACCATTCCCTTCAAGGAGAGGG
>NW_009939474.1:0-25320 GCF_000696875.1 Nestor notabilis | reverse complement strand
GGAAAGAGGATGGAGAACATCTGAGAAAGTTAAAGGGGTGGATTCTCTGTTTTACTGCCATATTTAGTTACTCAAAAGAAAGGGTAGCCCCTTCTTCCTCCTTGGTGGAGAAACCTTCAGCGGATGTGCTGATTACTACTCTGTCTGCCTCAGTTTTCTAGGGAGAGTTACAGAAGAAGTCCCCAGGCAATCACAAAAACCACTAAATCCAGAGGCATCACATCTCCTGCTAATAGAAAACACTATAGCTCCATCCAGCTTAAAAAAGTCACCAGTCACCCCATCCCATTCAAATGCAGCATCCACAGACTTGGGCAGGGTTTCTACACTGTCAGCATCCCTCTTGACTTTGGGCCTATGTCTCTTTTTCTCACTCAAGTTCCTCTTTGCACCTTCTACTTGTGAACAGGGGAGGACTCAGGCACATGGTGGCGGGGGGAAGAATCCAGATAAGAGAGTGCAGCTGGGCTGTAATTTGTAGTTTCACAGTCCTCTGTGGATAAGCCCCAACACAATACATCCATTTGCCTGCAAATTCAGAATTGTGTTAAACCCACAGTAGTTCCGATGTAACAATATCTTCATGCTGAGAAACTTGAAGACTGCTGAGAAATACACCACTTAAGCAGAACAAAAAGCAAATTCTCAGCAGCACCTTCCACCCCCATGTTTTTATTGAGTTTTAGTAGAAAAGAATTCAAAAATACAGAGGGCCTGCAGACCAGACTAGGCATTGTCTGCATTAATTTGGGGTATACATTACTTTCAGCTGATACGCAGATGAAAAATTAACCCAGCATTCCTCCATGGTTTGGGATTTTGTGAGTGAGTTTTTGCAAACGTCTCTCTGCTCCCTGGACATGGTGCTCTGGATGATTTCCACTCACATGGGCACATGGGAGAAGGAGGAACAGTTCTGCATGTGTGTGAGTCTATGTCTGTAAGACGGTCTCCCACATGGAGAAGGAACATGCAGAATAACAGCAGCTCTGAACTCCAGAGAGCTCTGAAAGGGGTAGAGATAACATGGCTTTTCACCACTTGAGTGACAGCAGAACCTGGCTACTAACATACCTGATCTGTATTGGCCATGCAAAAGCTAATATCAGGAACTGGTTGAAGTGGCACTAAGATTTTTATTAGAGCCTAAGGGAGCTGGAACCCACATCTTCCTGCACATCAGGGGGGACTGGACTCCCAGTTTTGGGTGATATTGAAAGACTTTAATCCTAAGCTTGTTCCTTAAGGCAAAAAGATTGTTTTTCAGGTTATAAAGGTACCATGCTCCCAGATGCTCTTATCTCATCATTAGATTTTAATTCCTAAAATACATAACTTCATAGTTGTCATTCACTAGGTTATACAGAATGCAGACTAGAGGATTGTACTTATAAAGATTCAACAATGGAACGTATTTACATTCTCTGGTTTATTTCTGATGGAAGCTAAGTTTTCAGCAGCCACAAGTAAATTCAAACACTTAAGTCCCTCCCTTCCACCAGAGGCAACAAACTTGAACCTCTTCTCCCAAGAACCACCAGCAAGCTTTTTCCATAACAGGCACTAATAAGGAAAAGCTCCATCTGTGTATAGCTGGGAGGAAACAAATGTGGAAGGATAACAAGGCATTAACATGGCCCTGCTGTACAAAGCATACACTGAGCACACTCCATCCAGACACCTTCAGCAGCAATCTCACATGCTTCACCACAGAATGACAGGCTCCCTCTCTGAGCCACAGCCCCCTGATGCCCATAGAGCAGCTCTCCAGAGCCCTTCACCACCACCACCACCACCACCACCACCACCACAGTGCTCCTACACCCCAAGGAAAGTCTTCTCCAGTAACACCACTGCCAGCATCCAGCCATATGGGAAGCCCCACCACAAAACCCACTGACCCCCAGTGCTAACTCCTTCAGCCTCCCAGAGCATACACATCACTCCCAGCCCTACCAAAACTGGATTTCTCCCAGTTTTTCATGGCAGCCCCTTCTCAGCAGCCAGTAAGCCCCTCTGTGCAGAACCCGAGGAGAAGACCTACCTCCCCCACAATGGCACAAGAGCTTCCCTCTCATCCTCTCTTCAGTCTAACCAGCATTCATACATAGTTGGCAGAAAGCTAAAACACACAGGTCTCCCTTCTCAGGGGCTACATTCTTCTCTCCCCTTCCAAATCACCTCCTTAGAGGCAAGCTTACCTTCCTCATGGGCTCTTAAAGCCTTGGGGAGCTCTGGGAAAACAGCCTGTGCAGATGAAGCAGGTCAGGCCCGTTCTCTCGTTGTCTGCTCTCAGGTGTAGGTGTTTTCCTTTCCTGAGCAGAAGCTGGAGGTTGCAGGAACACTGTGTGAACCATCTCCCTGCTCTGCTTCCTGGGGTGGGATGGTTGACAGAAACATGGGGGGCCTCAGCCCCAGGCTTTCTTTTCTGGACTGACGCTTTCCAGTTAAAGGAGTTGGACCCTTTAAGTTAAAGGGGTTTACATGAGACACACAAGGTGGCAAAATTAGGATTAAAGCAGGTCAAACACTGGGTTTAAAAAAAAAACCCAGTAAAAATAACATTAGTTGCAAGTGCTTGGCAAGAATTAACATGAGCATCCTCACTGGAGCAAGATCTGCAAGCTGTAGCAGATAAATGGGGGCATTTCTATCAGGCATCATTTTATATACACCCTGCAAAAGCAAATCATTGGGTGGGAAATGAAAATCAAGAAGGGAAAAATATATATGTTTCTGATTATTCTACCCTAATGTTGTGTTCTGTCATTATGGCAGATTGCTTAATTGTGCTGCTGATTACTTTTCCTGAATTCTTCCTACAGCTGTAGTTTCTGCAGTGCCGTGGCAACACTAATTCGCAGGAGGAATGTTGCCTTAAATTTCATTACAATATATATATGTAAAAAAATGGAAAACCTCTGCATTTGCTTCCTTAGTCCCCCCTCTCTTGTTTATTTAACCCATCCCACTCCCCATGCATCTGTCCCTCCTGTACACCACGCCTGGGCAAAGGTGGAGAGGTCGCAGGCAGACACGTCCCACTGCTGGCTAAAGGCAGCTGTAATCCCAGGCAGCAGTTTACATCAGTCCTTTCCACCCCACAAAATTCACCTTGTAGAACAATCCAAATGTGCATTCACTGCAGGGCAGGCTAGTCTTTGCGTGTGTTTGCCACTAGGAATTATCTGTATACTTTGCAATATGCAAAATAAGCTGCCGGTATAGGAACATCTGCACGATGCTGTAATCTCACTACACATTTAGACTCCACATTCTTAATGATCCATCACAGGGAATGATTTGATGTTGTTTAACTCTTGTCTCGCTAAGCTGTGGCATGCACTTCCCCTGCTTGTTCTGCACTATATGACTGCAATCTATCCCCTCGCTAAGGAGAAATGCTTCTTATTTTGTGTAAATTAATGCTGTAACATTTGAAGGTTTTATTTTTTCGTCTTTAAGTACTAACTGCTGGTTCAGCCAACCTTCCTCTTCCTCCTTCTCTTCATCTTCGCTCCACCAGATGTAACAGGAAGAATGGAGTTGCTCTTCACTCAGAAGCATGTATGGAGCCCTCGCAGAAGTTATTTTAAGGGGGATCAGAGGGATCAGTACAGGACTGTTGGGATTAGCAGCAAAATCTGAGGGGAGGTAAGCAGCACATGGTTGCTGTTTGTAGGATTTACCTCTCTCTGAAATGACCAATCTGTTGACCCTATCCAGTATAGCACTCTTTCTGTTTCTCTTGCACATTAACTGTGATCTGAGCCAGCGCCTCAGCTGTGACCTGGGCTGTGACCAGCCATCTCTGCTTAACCATCATTTTAAGCCTCCAATACAGGCAGGTTTTGCTCTGGGTGCTTGAGACTACAGCTATTCTGTCAGCCCAGTTTGAGTTTGACCCTCTGGGATCTCTTGCAGCCCACAGACCCCAATGCAACCACCTCGCTTCCCAGGAAAGGAAACTTGGGTGGGATGAGAAACCTCTCCAGGCACCTTGCTGCTGTCCCGGGGCTGTCGCCCATTGCTGTGAAAGTCCTGTGCCTGAACCGTGGTCCCCAGGCAGCCCTGCCTGCGACCCGAGATGCGAGTGAGCGATGGGTGTTTTGGTTCACCAGCAGCACCAAAGAGTCAAGGTGAAGCAAAGCAGAAGCAGGTTGGGCTGAGCTGTTTAACAGACCAAAACCCAAGGCAAGGAACACAGCATGGCTCAGCTGAGCAACTGCAGTGGGTGGCAAGTGCCCAAAACTGACTGAAATGGAGTTTAACCGTCTGAAACCTGGGAAGGAAATCTGGGTACAGCCCAGGGCAGCTCATTAAGTCCCATTTATAAGCAAGAAGGCAACCTTGGGGCTTAGAGCTCAAGGAGAAGAGCCTACACATGACACACATCTCCCTGAGGCAATGCTTTATGAGTGTGTGCAAAATCTACTAACTTCTTCCTGTGTATGTTTTTCCACCAATATATTGTTCCTGGAACACTACTAAAAAGACTTGAACACATAGTGGTGCCCACCAGGACAAGGACTTCAGGATGCATCGCTCTGACTGACTCCAGCTGTCCCACTGGCATGGTGTGTAGGCAGAAACCCTGACACCTCTTGGGCTTCCTGGATGCTCTTAAGCGGACCAGAGAGCATGTGCATGGCCAGCCCTGTGATGCTGGACACACTGGACTTGCCAGCAGTGGAAAAGCTCGTGCATGCTTAGTGGGCGAGGTCAGCATCTCTGGACATCTGGCAGCTCCCAACAGGCTGCCAGACATTGGGAAATCTGAGACAAACACACAAAAGCCTCCAAATCTGCCTGTATGTAACAGGTGGAAGATGCCTGGGGAATCCTGTGTGTACAGTAGCCCTCTGCTCCTTTGGAGAGAGCTCTCTTCTGGAGAGCATCCCTAAAGAATGCACATCCAGGACAAGCAGCATCTCCTTCTGCATCACAGCTGGGGAAGAAGAGGTGACCCAAGGCTCCGGCTTTTGTGGAATTAGTATCAGGACCTTTATCCCTGAACCCACTCCATGGTCAGGTTCACTAAGGTATTTAGGCACAAGAATCTCACTGGACAAGTAAATCCCATTCATTTCACTGGACCTCTGTTCATAGAGAGCAGCCCCTACCCAAAACAGCTTGCAGGTGATGCAATGTCAGGTAGTACAGATTATTAAAAAACAACTGCACATATAGCAGATTAATAAAAAAACCAACATCAGATACATATCCTGTAGAACAAAATCCATTTTATCTGCCTGTTCCTAGTAAGTACAGAAAGATGCTTCATGGTCACTGTAAGTATTAGGATTGAATAATGTTTGGTTATATTAATCTGAAGTGCACAGCAGGGAATAAGGTAATTTTTCCATCCTTCTGATTATATGTAAGAATTTTGTATGAGCTTTTGTGAATTTGATTGCAGCAACTTGGGATGTTTCCCAATTTGCTCCTCTTGCAGGACAGTTTTTCTGGATCAGCTGCTAGCGAGCCCTGGTGGAATACATAGTATAAAATATTTGTTGCTTTAACATTTTAAACAACCTAGAGAGGGGAGGTCACACTCTCCTGGCATGTGGCCCATGTGCAGTGCCTTCATTGCCTCAGAGGCCCTACTTTAATATCTGCTGCAGCCGAGCAGCAGGGAGTGAGCTGGTCCTGCAGCACCGTGTTGGCTCACAGGGACATACATGCAAACACACATCTGTGCTTTCCTGCCCTGGCACTTTCCTGCGGACGACCTTTCAGTTGGGTTAAGGCAATGACATGTTGGCTAAGAACAGCCTCATCCACCCTCTAAATGGCAGCACATGTAAGTCAGTCTGTGTTTCTTTATTAGAGGAGATGCTGCAAAGTACTTGAAAATAATGTTGGCTGCTGTGAACTCTGGTGCCGGATCAATGAGGGACATGACAGTCAATTACCCTTCCACTTTCTGATTGTCCCCAGCAATCAGCCTGGATCAATACCTTCAATCTCAATTGATAGCAGATACCAAATCCGAAATAATACATTTCATTGTTTTGGAAGTACCACCACATTGTGTACAGGCGGCCACCGCATTTATTTAACCATTCATTTCACTTCCATCTGGCCCAATCTGGCCAGGCGACGTGCTGTCCAAATGGCTCACACCATCCTTTCAGCCACCATCAGCTCAGCCTGAGCAGAGGGGAGCAGAGAGAATGCAGCTCATCACCCCGGGGCATCTTTAGTGCAGAATGAGCTACCTGGGAGAGGTGGTGTTGGAGAATAAGGAAAAGAGGATTAGGACACTGCAGCAAGGCCAAAGCATGGAAATCAGGAGGGGAACTCAGGCACTGAAGTGGATGGTGTTTCATAAGGTGCTGCTCAGTGGGAGCACTGTGTGAGTGCAGCAGCCAGGAGATGGGCTGCAGTGGAGCTGCTGAAGCCCTTGCTATTGTCCCAGGTAAGTGGCTTTGCCATCCCTTGTCACCCCTCGTGTCACCCAGTTACTGTTCAAGCAGTGGCAGCCTCTCGGTGTGCACTGGCACAGTGCTCTCTCCACAGGAGGGAGGGTGGTGGAGAAGCAGGAGGTTGTGCCTGCCTTTGTTTCAGGAGACTTAGCAAAGCTTCCAAATATTTGAAGAAGTGCCGTGCCAGGAGCTCTTTCAGAGTTTCCTTTAAAGATGCCAGTTCGCACAGGCTTTTGTAATTGAGAAGGATCATTTACATTTGTAATGGTTTAAACAAAAAAGCATACACACTGATATGGGTGCGATGAGCCAGGGCCCTGCTGGGATAGAGGCAGCAAGGATGGGACTGACTGGGTTGGAAACAGCCTGGAGCAGTGGAGAGCTTCTCTGCACTCCTGCCCTGTGGGCTTTGATTTTTGTGTCCCTCCATTCATCCCTGCTACCATGGGCTGCATAGCATCTGCCATTGGCACCTACAGATGTCTGGGTCCCCCACCATGCCACACATAGCCTTTTGGTAGTCCTTCAACATGCCCTTTGTATGGTGCCATAAGCCCCTCCATGGGATGACCACAGCTAGAAATGCCCATGCCAACTTCTGGAGCGCTGCTGCCAGGTACACGCAGGGAGCTCGGCTGTGAAGCCAAAGGTCCCTTGCATCCAGCAATCTCTCTCTGCAGGTGGATCCCAACCCCATCACTTGCCTCCAGGCTTCACTGCAGGTAACTGGCTTCCTTAAAGAACCATGTCCTGGGGGTCAGACAGCCAAGGCTCTTGGCTTCCCCTTAAAAACGTTTGGGGAGGGATGGTGAAAAGAGTATGGATACCTACTGCATCCTTGGAGTTGTGGAGAAAAAGCTGGAAAACATGAACTCAGGAGCTCAGGATGTAGGCAGGAAAACACCCCACTCTTAAAAATTATTTACTGTTGGGGTTGGCTGTGACAGGTCTGAGCTGGGGGTCCCACCACCCTCAGGTGACACCCTCATCTCCCCACAGCATCAGGAATCCCCACCAGACATCTCAGGGTGCACTGCACAAGCAAACACCGTGAGCCCAGGCCAGGACCATGGCTGCTTATATGGGAAGGAAGGAATACTCAGTTAATGCATTCACCAGAGGGGCTGGGCACGGCACAGCTCCAGCATGTCCCAGGGAGGACTGGGCTGGGTGATACCACTCACAGCATGCAAGTAGGAGGTATTCCTGATGCACCTTTAGCTTCTCCCTTACAATCTCTAAATAAAAATATTGAAAGCAGGCAATCCCCTGGGAAAATTCAGGTGCCCCAGGCTGTTCCTCAGCCCTTGCAGCCCCAGCTCCTGTCCTTGCAGCATCCTGCCTTGCTCTTACCAGGACACTGGACACAGGCTACAGAGGACAACCTAATGAAATAGATCCTGATGAGCTGGCCATGAGTTACTTCATTTCAGTGTCCCCATGCAACGGAAGCAGGAGAGCAGTCGAAAGATAATGGAGATAAAACATTAGCCCTACAATTGCAGCATGGCGAGGAGCCAAGGCGCTCCCTTTTTTAATACACAGGACTTGTTATAAGATTGAATATCCATTTGGGGGCAGAATTCACCTACTTTCCTTTGCGCAATCCCCTCTGAAAGCATTGTAATGCTTTAGTTATTGGCATTTTATTTTGATGAATAGGCTGCAATTGGTGCAAAAAATATCCTGAATGGCATTAGGAGGCTCAGCCATGTGACTGTTGGCCCATTTGCACTAAGTACCATCAGTCAAAGTTTGTATTACTTACAGGATGCTTAAGCCAGCGTATTTTTCCTAACAGGCACGGTCCTCTGAGGGTAGCACTAAGTGTGCTGGGGACTTCTTTGAAGTAGCATAAAGGGTAATTATTCCCCAAAGTCCCATTTAAAAAACACCCTCAAAACCGAAGTTTTGTGCCTTGGGAGAGAAAAAACCCCAAACCAACGCTCCTGACGATGCGGTAGCTGGCTGCTCATCAGAGCAGTGCTGGACGGCCCAGCCTGGCACTGACTGCTGGGCTGGGCTCCCAAAGGAGAAATGTCCTGTCTCTGCTCCTTGTCTGGAATGAAATGCAGGTATTGGGGGGTAATAAGTAGGAAGAAAAAAGGACCTTGGAGAAATGTGGGTTAAATACAAAAGGCTGTTTTATGCAATGGGCAGGGATAACACAGGTCATGGTGCCTGGAAAGAGCAGACCTCAATCAGCACTTGCAGCAATGAAGTCTCTGAGCTCAGGTGGATTTCTGCAACCTGTTACAGCCACAAAATAGCTTCTGCAGTCACAAGCTGGCCCCAGCATCAGGCTGCTCCTCACCAAAGCCCTTTTCCTACTGGGATCCCAGGAAAACGCAGGTCCCTGCGGTGGTCTGTATGAGTAGCCCTTGGTGGGTGTTCCAGAGTGTGAAGTGGAGGGGTCTGCCCAGCAGGGGATGCTGAAGTTGTAACTGCATTAAGAAGTGTTCATGTAACACAGACATCTGCCCCAAGCCCTGCCCATGTCCTGCATCACCAGGGGCACCCATGCTGGGCAAGTGCCCAGGCAGCACAGCAGGTTATTAACACATACATGGGTTTTGTTGGTTTCTTCCAGAATTGCTCCTGACTTTGCCAGTGCCATAGGGAAGCCTGGAGATGCAGCCCACTCTTATTTACTGACAGCATTTGATGTGCTAGTATTTACTTTCCAAGAGTTAGACCCAGACAAGGCCCCACTTGGCACCAGAAAAGCAGATTTCTATGAGGGGAGAAGAGGAGGAAGGCAGCTATTCTGTTCATCTCAAGAGAGGGGAGAAGCTGCTCACAGTATATAGAGCCCTCCTCCATAGTTTAGTATGTCTAATTACAAATTAATTAGAAATCGTAGCATGCTTGTTGCCTGGTTTTAACAAAAACAGTTGGTTTTCCAAGAGCGTTTCATTTATGGTGTCAGAGATGTCGCCAACGCAGTGCTGTTACATGGTACTCTGTGACGAGCACGATGCTTTGCCCCGCCGTGGACACAAAGTGCTTTTCCCATGTCCTGCTGGGAGCACAGAGCCAAGGAAGAGGTCCTGTTCCATCCCCAGGGAGCAACGCCTGGGCAGCACAGCAGCTTGCTTAAAGCTTTGTGTGTGCTCAACACACAAGTCAAGAAGAAAGTTACACCGTGGCTATTTTTAACGTGAGTTATGCTCAGAAACCTGCCAGAAATCAAAGACTTTCTGAATTTGCCAGCAACAGTTACAGAAAATCTATTTCCTTGCTGCTATTTGTAACTTAGATAGCCACCCCTCACTTATTTGCACTGTTTATACATGAATTCCTACAGCATTATGCGTTTTGTGTAAGCAGGAAAAGTCCAGTCCAGACACAGCTCCATGGCAGCTCCCCCTGACTAATAGCAGAATTATCCTTACATAAGTCCTCTCTCTTCCCTGGCATATTTTTCCGCATCAGGAAGGGCTCTTCCCTGCACACCCGCCGGGATGAGAGCAGCTCAGCCCAGGCACGGGCTGGCTCCATGCTTTGTGTTGCAGTGCCATCTCATGGCAGCTCTAGTGCCAGCCTTGCACGGGAGGACCGTTTCCTTTCAACTCTTCGCAGGTATTTTCTTGTTGAGCTGTTCAGGTTTTACATTTATAAACCCTCAAAAAAACCCCTCAGCTAAAGATTAAATAAGTTTTTAACTACCAAAACCTCTATGTCCAAACTTAAGAGCCTTCAAAGGAAGCAGCAGAGATAATTTATTTTCTTAGATGCTTATGGGCTTTCCAGTCCAGACTGCTGCTATATAAATGGTAACACTAGACAAACATGTGTTGCCCATATTACAGACCATCTTTAATGGCTCCTTTATTTCAATAGGGAGGAAAAAAAGAGGAAGATAAACCTGTACTTAAATCTGGAAGCCATTGCAGGCTTCGAACAGCAAAACTATTGCAAATGTTGAACTTCTACTCCCACCTCCTCACAGCTCCGACAAGTTTCCAGCAGTAAGAGCCCTGGGGGTGCCAAATGCCAAGAGCAACCCCTGCTCCATCTGGCATCCTTGGGTGCACAGTGGGAGCAGCTCCATGCAGGCAGCCGGGGATGGTTCCTATGCAGAGCAGCAGAATGAGCACACACTGAAATTAGACGCTGCTCCCTGTCCTGTGGTGTGCTGACAAGCTGCTTAGGTGTGCTGGGAAAGCCATGCTTTCAAAAGACCTTTTCTTCTAGGCTTCAGCTCATTCTGTGCTCACAGGAGGATCAGAGGGAGGCCTAATCCCCAAGATTAAGGTCTGGATGCAGTTGGCAAAGAGAAGCTTTCTGCTCCTTGGAGCACACAGCACTGACTTGGAAGAGATTCTGCTTTAGCAGGCAAAACTCAGGAAAATCAATTGTTGCATCCAACCAGCTCAGGACCCCATTTGCAAAGGTCAACACCAAGGTGGGAGATGGGCTGTCAGCACTGCAGAGAGTCTGCTGCCCTCGACACCAGAGCCAGGTCTACAGGTCCCTCCTTGGAAAAACCTGGACTCTATGACTGATAAAAACAATTAGGAAAAACCCTTCCAGACCCAAATGATTCTGTTAAAATAACCTGCCCTGACCTCGGTGCTCCCCACCAGGTATTTTCCACACTGCAGAGAGGAAGGGCTTAGCCCCCAGAGCCACATCCATCTCTCTGGTTTGGGTTTGACTCTCTTGAGACCACAGGTCTGGTAGGGTCTGGATCTCAAAGAAAAGCAGAGAGGTTGACTCGAAGTGTGGCAGGGTGTGTGGTCATCAGGAGAGGGTTTGTTGTGCACTTGTTTTACATGAGGAAGACACTGCAGGAGCAGGGGAGGAGCCGTGGTCATGCTCCTCTCAGACCTCAGGCTGACTCCAGTAGTGTGCAAAGGAGGAAGAGCTGGGTAGAGGCAGAGGGGTGCTCAGGGGGACAAAGCAGCTAGAAGAGGTGAAAAAGGAGCAGGAAGGATGGAGGTGAGGATGCTCACATCATTCTGTCATTGGCTTGGCTCCAGAGGGAGAAACGTCACCCTTATTGCCTCTGAAAACACAGAGAAGGACATGTGCTAATGCCTTTGGATCAGGATTTTCCTACTCCAAACCCATCGTTTCATGACCAAAAGACACTTAGGAAAAAATCCTTTCTACCTCAGATGGTGTTTATGGTGTGGCCCACCCCACACCTCTGACCACTGCAGGGGTGGGGGGGGAGGCACAGGGTGCCAGGCTGGATGCTTCCCAGAATGGTGGGAGGCCATGCAATAAGATTACAAGCCCAGGGAGAGCACAGCCTTGCACAGGTTTACATGCACCATCCATCACTTGCTGACCGCCTTGTTTTCTGTTTGCACACTTGTATGGAAATGTAGCTACAAACGTTCCTACAAACCGTTCCCTGATGTGCAAATATAGCTTGAAATGACTCCTCTAGGAAAGAATCCTCACTATTTTATACAAATTGTCTTGCATGTTTATTACACAGAATCATGATCCAAAAAGAAGGGGGTTCATCCCATGCCTATTCATAACACTGCGCTCCCTTACACATCATGAGCTGGAACATACTCCAGGCCTCCTTGCATGATGAATGATACCTACTTTGCTCTTTCCTTCCAGCCTGCTCTAATTTGCTTATTTATGGATCCTGATGGAAACCCTTCTTTCCCAGTTTCACCATGAAACAGACCACACTGTGGGCATTGGGCTTGCAATGGGCAGTTTGGAGGGGGAGTAGCAATACCCAAAAGTCTGCTCCTGGCCTCACTACTGTGCAGACACCCCAAAACTGCTCCAGAAGTGCTGCACTTCCCACTGACACTCTTCCCAGCACCTACTTTCCCCACCACATTTAACAGTCTCCTGCCCCATGCCTCAGAGCAAAGCACCAGGCTGGATGCAGGGTCACACTGGTGCACAGATGCCCACCCACCTGCTCCAGGGATACTGTGTCTGGAGGTGCAAGTGGGACGGCTCCTGCTGCATTTAGCTTGGCTGGCTTGGCCAGCCCATTCCACTGTCTGCACACAGCCTCAGGGAGAGTGGAAGGAAACAACATACTGGCCAGCCAAGCCAAACACTGGGAGGTCAAACACTGCAGCACGGCTTCTTGGAGATGACACACGCATCCAAGGCAAGTCCACTTGTATCCTGGCATGGAAGCACCTTCCAGAGCCCTGCACTAACACCAGAGCCACAAACACCAGTTCCCAGCCCTGGGCTCCGGCATACCCTGCCCCCGTCCCAGGGATGGGCGAGAAGGTGCTGATGTGGGTAGTCCTGTGCAGAGCAGCATGGTACGCTATGGCTTCAGAAATAACCCAGTCTTCATTAACCTGTCTAATTAGGAAACTGAGACCCTTCAAAGAGTAGTGAAGATTGGAGGTGGCTTTTATAGCAAGCCGTGGGATCTCCCACTGTTTGTCTAATCTGATTTTCTCTTTGTTGTTGTCCTAAGAGAATCATTACAAGAGAGGAAGTAGTAAAGATGAAGACATGAATGGTTTCCACTCGAAAGCACCTCCCTTCCTTGTGTGGGTGCAGACGAGAGGGTTTATATAAGCTGCTCAGGATCAGTAATTTTTCTCTATCACAGGCACATTTGTGTTCTAAGACAACTCTTAAGCTTCATCCCCTCTGGTCAATCCTGCCATAGGAAGAATATAAAAAGTGGTTTCTTTTGTACTCTCATCAACTGGCAAAGGCGGGGCATTGACTGAGCCCCTTCTGACCCGCAGAGCTTTTGTGTTCCTTGCTCTGAAGTATTAAGTTAGTTAATTATTACTGAGGGGAGTGTGCCAACCTGTCTTGCACCTGCCACACTAAAATAAAAGCACATGTAAGACCCAGCAAAGCCCATAGCATGAAATGGCTTTAAAATAAGGACGCTTTGATGTGCTCCACCACAGCAATCCAGCAGCAATGCTAAGACACATCACACCACGTAAAAGCACCTTCTCCTCTACTTGCTCCTGCTCCACCTATGCTCTTTTTCTACACTGCTCTCCAAAACAAAACTCCACAAGCACCTCCACAGTGTGAAACAAGTCATAGACCGAAACAGTTCATACTGACATGCTCTCATTTCCATGACCACTTTACAAAGGCAGTTAAAAAAACCCCAACAGCAGCACAGGTGAGAAAGTCCGGCAGAGAAAGGTCTTCATATGCAGCTGCAACTTACTTCAGTGCGTGTGTATGGTGCAAGTGCTTGGTGAGGAAATCTCATGTGCTTTATATGATCTCTCCAACACATGTAGCTCAGAGGGAGGGAGATGCTGCTGTGCATGGAGTAACTGTGGTGGAAACTCTCCTCCACGCAGAGGAGGCATGACTGAGCTGTGCAAAGGCATTCACAGCTGAGCCAGCAGCCCCAGCACTGCTGCAGCAGCAGGAGGGCAGAGCATTTATTCTCAGGGTAGCAGACACTCCTGTGAACCACACAGCATTGGCTTTTAAGAAGGCAGCACCAGAGAGTTTTCTGAGATAGTAACAAGTGAAATGAGACATCTCAAGCCCCTGCAGTCAAGATGAAGCCCTAGAGGAACGAGCTGCTGCAACAGCAGAGAGAACAAGCTGTCCAATGACAGCAGTAAAAACAATTAAATACCAATAGCATCAATACCATCACCGCTGGAGAATGAAAGGTTAAAACCATACCAGCAATTGCTTGGGGATAGGCCTTTGAGGCAAAGCTGCCATTCCTTGCCTGCTAATTGTTACGTTTTCCAAAGATTCCATCAACTACGTTGTGTTCAACAAACTGCTATTTAATTACCAGAGTAGAATCCTTTTAATTAGCCAGCCCCTAAAGACAGCCATTCATCCCTGGTAAAGTGAAATTCCCAACTAATCCCTCCAGCAGTAGTTGTCTCACAGCCTGGGGAGACACAGGGGGCTCTTAGAGATGCCATGAAGTTGGGGGGAACGAGCAGAGCTTAGCCCCACCTGCTGCCAGTGGCCATCTTCAGCCCTGGGAAAGTGCAGAACAGTACAAAAGGTGCTAGAAGCACAAACTCTTTATTCCTCTTACCATTCCTCAGCTGTCCCTCCTGGCTCCCTTCCGTCCAGCAGCTTCAGCCACAGCCCAGTCAGCATCTCCTCTTCTCCTGGGGTTTGTGCTCCTGCTGCATCTTTATGCTCCCTCCCTACAGTCCATGCTTGTGTCCCTGCGAAGGGCAAGCAGCTCTCCTTCAGCCAGATCACCACCATCCAGGATCAAAGCTTACCCTAGGAAGATGCTGACAGCACCTCTAACTAGGTGCTAGGAACACTCCTAACACCAACCAGAGCTCTCCCCCTACCTCCCATCTCACCTGGCTTCTGGAGAGAAGGCAATCCGCACATGATGGAAACTCTGCACCAAGCAGACCTGGGTGGCAGGACAAGTGCATCGAGGACATGAAGTTCCTACAAAATCCATAAAACCAGCCTCATGGAAGGCTTCAGTGTGACCTGCCCTAGCAGCAGGCACTGGGTAAAGCCCACAGACTCTGTCTCAGTGTGGGCTGGTATCAACCAGACCCTGTCACCACCCCATGAAGAAATCAGGTTTCTTTAAGTCCACTAATGGAGCAACCTGGAGTTTCTGTGCTGTCTGTCAACATGGAAGTTAAATGTTTGAATTTTATGTTGAAATGCCAGAAGAAACTAATTTTCATGAATTTCAGGAAGTTGTAGGCTCTTCTTTGTTATCCATTTAAACAATTCAGATGATTTTTAAGTAGTGAGGGGTTTAATTTAATCAAGTTCAATAAAGCAGTTCTCCAAGTGAAAACAAATATTTTAAAGGCCTTTTAATCCATGAACAAAACAGTTTCTAAGAGAGTTTTACAAAAAATGCACAGGTTTAAAAAAGCAAGACTGGTAACATTTAATCTCAGAAAACAATTACAATTTGGACTGTGGAAAACTTGTTTAATAATGCTTATTAACTGCACAGTTTTAATTCATAAATAAAGTTGTAAAAATAAATCTCAAATGTGCAATTCTTATTTTTAAATTTATTTTATTTTAACAGCTGCCTCTTAATATACTAAAGATGGGGCAATCTGTGCAACTTGAACAGTTGCCAAGTAAAAACCTCTCAACAATGAATTAATGGTCAGTAGAGTGTCCACTCATCTCTATCATGCAGCTTCTTCTGGTAAAAGGAACTACATCAATCTTTGGTAGTGTATTGAAACAAACCAACACCTCAAACAGCTTATATGGACAAACCTTTAAAGATTAACACTGTTTATATTTATGCTGCAACATAAAATCCATTTCTTTTCTGTAACTTTTTTTAAGGTCACTTACGAAGTCTTGCTGGCTTGAAACTACCTGGGGTGGGATCTCCTCCTTTGCACTGAGGTCGTCAGCAGTTCTGATATTAAGCTTCATGGGTGCAGACATGGGCCTAATGTTCTCCTCAAAGTGCAAGAGGTGGAATCAGTCTAATGCATTAGAAATGATTCATGACACTTTCATGAATGTAAAGAAAAACAGCATAAGAAAGCATACAATATAAAAACATTAAACTCATCTCTTGAATAAGAAAGGTGTTGATTTTGTACGGCTTCTTAATGAAAGATTTCTCATTCTAGTCTGAACGAGGGCTCTTCTGAAATCAATACAAGTAAAACACAACAACATCATCCCAGACAGGGTTAGTACCAATATAAATGTGCTCCTTTTAGTCACGTGTTTAGTGAATACTTCACTATTTACACTTACAGTACATGTGCTCTTGTCAGTGCAAAACCAGATTACATTGAATATTAGAATAAATGCAGTGTAAGTGCTTTCTCTCTTGGGACAAAACCAGTGAGTAAATCTTAGCACGATAGGAATGTTTCAAAATGAAAATTGAAAACACGTTTCACCAAGCCAGTATTCCTCTACATAAAACACATCTAGGAAAAGCAGCATACCATCTTTGTGCACTTCTGCATTTAGCTCAGTACAGAAGAAATGAAAGCCTGCTCTCTTAATGAAACAGGAACAAGCACAGTCTGAGAAGAAAAACAATTGGTTGAAATATCTTTTTAAATAAATGATGAAGAATTAAAATCCCCAAGCAAACGAGAACCTTCTGGATTGTTTCTTCTCTGCTGTATTGTACTTCCAGCAGACATCTGTAGGTTGAAGTTCCCCACAAGAATAAGGGCAAGTGATTGTGAAACTTCTCCCAGTTGCTTGAAGAATGCTTCATCCTGGCTAGGTGGTCTATTACAGACTCCTACCAGGATGTCTACTTGGTTGGCCTTCCTCCTGATGTTCACTGACAAACATTCAGCCTTCTCACTCACAACATCGAGTTAAGGCAGTCAATGTACTCCCTGACATACAACGTAACCCCAAAACCCCTTCTGAAGAGCCTGTAGCCATCCACTGCAGCACTCCAATCATGTGAACTGTTCCACCACGTTTCTGTGATGGTGACTATGTCATGATTTTCCTGCTGCACAGCTGCCCTGGTGCCATATAAACTGACCCAGCTCCTCCTCAGATTCCCTTATGCTCCTTAGCTGTTTCATCTCTTCCTGTAGCTCTGCCACCATGCAGAGAAAATCATCAACCTGGTGACATCTTACACAGCCACCATCCAACATCGCTGACAGGCTCTGGCACTCACTACAGCCAGACGCCTGGACAATTACATGTTTATGAGGGACCTCTGTCTGGGTCATCATGTCCTTTCTGGCCAGCAGAGAGGACTTAGTTTTCTTTGCTTTCTTTAAGAGGATGCCATCCTTGAGCACCTTCTCGATGACCACTGGCTGAGTTTACCTCGTAACCTTGCCAGGCTTCTGGACTCTTCATGCTCACAAAGTATTTTAAGAATATTTATGTAAATTTAATTACATTAAGGATTACTTTGACTTAAGCAGTATTTTTAACCAATAATGAAAATATTGCTAACCTGGGGTTCACAAGAGCCAGGTTTGTGTCATATATTTATTAAAAGCCCACAGCTATATGCACCACCAGCAAACCACACAGCTTCTCTCTGCTTCTGGTCTGCACCAGTGCTTCCCTTGACAACTCCTAACCAGAAGGGACTATGGGGGCATGTACCCAATTTAGTTGCTTCCAACAGTGACAGTCCAAACAATCTGTAGGGAAGTGTCATTTGGGGTTCCAGAATCCTGTCACTGGAGAATGAATATTCATCATTTCAATACTGGCTAAGAGAGAGATATTTAATAACTAGAAAACCTGCTGGCTTCTCAGGGATGCAAGCTTTTGAGCTTGAGTCTCGTGCTAAGACAGCCAGAATACTTTGTCCTCGTCTTAGCAACAAGAGGCGTGAATACGATTTCCAGCCCTATACCCCATTTTTAGCATGTTTCTGTGTTCGAGTTTCCATGTTCTGTGTTCAAACTCAGTCTGTCATGACAGCCTCAATCATCTTTAAATTACCTGCTGCACAACAATCTGTGAACTGCTGTCCAGTAGTTGCTAACATTAGGCCTTCCCAAACTGCAGCCTAAGAAGGGGAGAAGAAAAATAAGTTACATTTGCATTATTATTTTTTAATTTATAAGTTGAGCTTGCTAGCTCAGCTTTGAATGCATCCTCTTTCTGAGGTTGTCTAGGCAAAGAGTGTTTTAAGTACATACTGTGTCATATATTCCTCAATCCAGTTGGAGCAAGAATTCAGACCATGAAAATACATACTCTTACACAGAATTGTTCCAATAAATATTTAACAATAAGCTTACCTTCGCTATATCTGCGTCCACAGCTCATCCTGAATGCACCGGTTAATGTGAAGCCTGAAAGTAGATGTCTCCCAAGAATTTCCCATGATAAAAGACACAAGGCTCCACTTTGTGTAGCATTACTAACCTCTTTAAGCACCTGAAAACCCTACCAGTGAATTAAACTGATTTATAATTTAACCATCATTTCCAATTTGCTTTGACTATGAAATCAGTCCATCTTTCAACAAATTTCAAATGCTCGCTAAAGAATTAAAACAGGCAGGAAGCGACCTGCCAATTTACTTTGACTGTTACATTAATTACACTGTTATTTGCTTTTGACACTTGTTACCACCTAAGCCAAAGCCCACACAAAACTTCCAATGTGTTTGGACCAATGTAATGCTCCAAGGTCTGGGTTTACAGGGACAGAGTATTTTTATTCATTTATTTAAAAGAACACATCAACTTGCATATTTGTTTACATCACCATACTGGCTTTTTTATATACTATTTTTAAGGAATGCCTTTTCTGAGATATGAAGTTAGCTTGAGTTTTAGTACTATTAAAAACCCCGGCAAATCAAATGCACCAGGTTAAAACAAAAAGCAGGCAGCCTCAAAGATGAGAAACTAATAAGCTACTTTAATTTTGTTCCCTAAGCTATCTTTTAGAATACAAAGGATTTCCATGACTCATTAACATCTAATCCAATGCGTCATATAAAGCTGTGCTATGGGCAGGACCATCTGATGCGACGGCTCCTGAGGCAGGCTGAAGACATCAGCTTGACAGGCTCTATCACAGTGCCATTTGCCTGCCAGTGGAACAGCTCAGAGACAATGATGGGGCTGAGCACACATGCTATCATTACCAGGCACAGTGCTCACTACTGCAAGTTGTCCTAATGGTCTGAAAGGCAGAAACCACTTCATGCAGTAGTAACCAGTTGCCAGATGACGTTTATGAGGATCTAAAGAGTCTTAGTCTTCGTATTCAAAACTGGCATACAAGTGTCACTGCACACATGCAACAACATTTAAGTGACAGTATTTTGTCAGTTGGTTTTTCATACCCCTTGAAAGACTAATATCTTTACAAGAGGCTACATTTTTCCTCCCTCCATACCCTTGCCAAGAGCTGCTATAAGCTATCACCTTTTGAGTTAGGTCTGTACTAACAAGATGCTGCATACACATGTGACAAAGAATGAAGCCAAAAAAAGAGAAACAGGCATAAAGGCATTATTTATTATTTATGTTATTTAAAGAGACACTAAAAGCTGACTGAAGTTCACCTTCAATTAAGCCTTTCAGAAGTGACCAGGGACACGTGGTAGGTAGTTTGAGAGATCAGAAAGTACCTTCATTTCAAAAAGGGGCTGTCATTCAGCCTCTGAAAAACTAGGCCTCTAGGGTCCCCAAATTCACCACCCAGTAATTCAGGCTCCCCAAACCACTTGTCACTTCTGACAATCTTCACACGTTGGATTATAAGAGGAAAAAGAAAATTTCAGTCTTTTGCAATCAGTTGGGACTGCAGGGAGGGAAACTGCAGCTCACATACGGGGAAAGAGCCCACAGGCAAAAATCAATTAACTTTTGGCTGAAATTTCAAGTACTGTCTTTCAGCATTTAATGCCTTCTGCAAGACTGTCACATTTTTCTGACACTCCACTTTTCGTGTTTAAAGGCCTGATGCAGAACTCACGCACACACACAAACATCACACGTGAAGAGGTCAAGTCTCCGCTCCTTGACAGTTCACACAAGTAACTCAAATGTGTTTGGTAAGGGGCACAAAGAGAAACCCTGTTATTTCGGCAGTGCTAGAACAACACCAATCCTGACAGATTTTACCTTTCACATTCTTAAATTCAAAAAAAGAGGGGGAAAAAACCCAATCAGCACTACAGTTTCACAAGATGCACACGAGGTGACTCTGACAACTCACGGTTGCCAAAGGGGATGAGCCCACTTGTCTATTCTTTACTCCCATGCACACAAGAAAAGAAAATAGCCTCCTGGCCATACAGTCAAATTAAAATAGTAAATAGGAGACTTTTTGTGACATCAAAGTGCATTAAGCTGGTTCACAAAACAGTCTAATGAGCACCTGAGTCAGTGCAAGAGTGGTCAGGAGAGAATGAGCATGATCTTCCCCCTCTAGTGAGAATAAGCCATGAGATGAGATAAGCTATCAGTGGAAACAACACCTTGGACCATGCTTGGCTACAGAAAATCCTGGTGCTACTCACAGCCGCACTGAGGTGCAAACAAGCCATGCCAAGCAGAAATAGTCTTACTGAGTTTGACAGAGTTTAGGAACACTTTAGTGAAACTCTGAAAGTTGTGCTGGACTCTGTGTGTGCACTTTTGAAGAGCATTACTGAAGTTCTGGCTATAACTTAGCATATATTATTATCAGGAAAAGATTTTTCTATTTTTCTTTGCATGCCTCTAAGAAAGCAGTTTTAAGATTTATAAGATTATAAAGTTTGTCAGGTGATTATAAAAAACTCTGCTTCCAAATCAAGATGGAGTATAACACCACAGCTTTCATTTGCTTGACAGTACACTGACAAATGACAAAATTTTGCTCATTGTCTTAAAATAAAAGGTTATAGACTTTAAAATAGTGTTTGGTTGTTTTGCTGGGTGATGTCAGAACTAAGAAGTTTTACAACTGTACCAGGTGCGTTTAAAAGAAACGCCCTTACTAAGCAAAGTCTAAGTAAAAAGTCAGTACAACATACCAAACTTTCTTTAGGGACCTTCATTGTCCGTATATATCCTTTGGCATTGCTTTTCTCTTCCCTGGCTATGGAAAATACATCAGTGAAAATAAACTTTCAAATCCACATCTAGATAACCTGTGTTTGGAGTTCCATTTTCCCAGAATAATCCCATCTGAAATGCAATTACTAACTCCAGGTAGCATGACTCAGGCTATTACTTCTGACATCAGAGGTAATTCTTTCATTGTTCATACGAAGTGTATCACTCAACAGCTAATCCCTTTCCTAAGTTTTGTGTGCTGGAAAATACTTACATTTTCCCTGACTACAGAACACCTTTGAAGTGGCTGCGTACTGTATGGGAACAAGCCACAAAACAGTTTCATGGTTTACTATGGTAACCTTTTATTTTAGAAAAACTCTGGCGTATTTTCACAGAAACAGCTTATTACTCTCAAGCTTACCCAATCTAACAAAAGAAAACGAGCACACTTCAGTTTTGTGACAGCTAGAAATTAATTGCCCTTATTATAAAATAAAAAAGACTGAAGCTGCCCAGGGTCAGGGCAGATATAACCAATAAGCTGTCTTGTCATGACAAAAGCACAACGTACAAAATTGTGAGCTTCTCAAGTTTATTCTGTCACAATTATTTTATAAGACTTTAAATCAGGGCTTCTGGTTTCCTGTTAAAAATCTGCAAAAGCAAAGTTAAAGGATTTACCTAAAAATTCATCTTTGGAATATGTAAACCCAGTATGAAAGCTATAGAGATTGCTCAGGACCAATGGTCTCCCATCAGTCCAGACAAACACTAGGGAAAAGAGAGGGTGGAAACTCTGGGAGGGCATCTCCAAAACTCTGCAGTCCTCAATTCTGTCTTCAGAATTTGTTTTAATTTAACATAATTTAAAACAACAATGCTGCAATTAACCAGGATACTGTAACTGTCATCTGAGAACAGCTTCTTGGCAGCAATCACCGAAGAGTTCCCGGGTTACTGATGAGATCAATCTCTTGTAATCCCTTTCCCAAAATACAAAATTACTTTGACAGTTCTAAAATGGGTGTATCATTTTCAGAAGTAATCTTCACATTTCACACCTCTAATAGTCACTTACCGAATTAAAACTAAAAATAGCAAAACCAACAAAACAAAACCCAGAAGTGTTCTCATTCATTCTTACAAAGACAGGAAGACCTGCACAAAATGGCCCAGTTGATTTCTACAGACACTAACACTTTTTCAAACCCAACTTAGCTACCTGGACCAGTGTAGCTGAACCAGGACAACCAGTCACAGTTTAAGAAACTGTGACTTCTAATCTACTTTTTCAGTAGATTAGGACTGAAATCTTCTTGTATTAAGCCATCAGACAGACATACAAGAGAAAGAACTCTAATCCAATCATAGTCTCTACAAAAAAATGCCAGAAAAAGACCAAAACTCTTCAGAAAGTGCTTAGCTCTCCAATTGAGATGTGACAGAACCGCACCAGGAAGAAGGTATGCAAAACTCAGCTTCTGAAAGGAAAACGTCAATTGTTCATACTTTATTCCATTACTACCCTACAATCAAGCAGGAATTTGCTGCAGTGGATCACTCATAATGCCTTAAATTAATTTTAATCCAAGGTATATGTGCATTTACATGCTTATGAAGCATAATTTTGCAGAGGGGAAGAACAGTTAAGGACCATCAGTTGTTTGCATCATTTTTACACCAGCTTCAGTGAAAAGAAAAAAACTTGCAAGTTAAAAATAATTCAGACAGAAATAACATTCTGTGTATTTCTGAATCAAAATTCAGAGTCGTATTTTAACTTCTTAACTCCTCTTTCAGAATTTAACTTCTTTCTTACATATATGTTCAGAGTTGGACAATTAAATTACAGTCTGAATTTTTAATAAAGTCATGTCACTTCTAAGCTTAACAAGATCCTTAGGATATTTCTTTCACAGGTCTCTTAAGTTCAGGTGTTTGCAGTTAACAGGAAGAAGATGCTCCAGTCCCATGCCTGACTCCTTCTACTGCTTCAGGTTTTTTCACTGCCCATTCCCAGAAATGTCCCATGACAACATACATACCAAAGTGGCTGTCCTTCACCTTGCATTAATTGGTAACTGCATATTGGAGGCAAATTTGTCATAGGAGGAATGTTGTTGTAGACACTCCAGAAACCCTTAAAAAGAAAAAAATACTAGTTGCATTAATACAAGAGAGTAAGTTTCATGTGGATGTATTTCCTTGATCATTTTCTCTAAAACAATGACACATCCTGCTCCTAGAGAACTGACACTGTCTGTGCTATAATAAAATGCTCTGAAAATAACTGGTTGCAATTTTACTTCCACATTTTTTTTTAGGTGCCAATTCTGCATAAGGCAAAGGTACTAGGAAAGAAAGCAGCTGAACTGCGGGTTACTTCAGCAAAGTCCTTAGGAATAGAAGTTAAAAAAGAATATCATCAAAATCAGTTACACAGAGCATGTCAGAGCAAACCTGTGTGTAAAACTCTGACTTTTATGTACTGTAAATATATAAAAACATATTTACTGTATGTAAGTATATGTATTAAAAATATATACTTATATCAAATACCCATCTTGCTTTACTTAAGACTGGTCTAAACTTCGTTATGATTACCTTGAGTTACAAAAAACCACAAAATAATTCACCACAAAAATAACCCTATGGAACTAAATGACTAAGAGCAATCCAACTACTTAGTCTAGATCACAGTGAAAAGTTTCAACCAGATGCAAAGAACCTGAGATGCACATATTAATACAGGAACAGGGGAGAAGTTACAAGATCCATGTTAGCAGGAACCATCGGATTACTTCCCAGCATTTCTGCTAGTGAAAGCAGAAGCCGTCATGCATGTTCAGGGCAGATAAAAGGTACCTAAAAGCGGTGGTGAGCAACAGGGAGGGATGACTGAAAATATCCCAGTCCCCTTTCTTCTTTATCCAAAAGCTGTGAAGAAGAAGGGATTTTTAAAGACTGATGTTGCATCAACTTGCAGTGATGCAATATTAAGCATTAGCACAACTCATTAACTATTATCTAGTAATCTTTAACACAACTTTAAAAACAAAGATTGCAACATTATGTGCCTACCAGCCATTATCATCATCCAGTCACGAGAAGAGAAGGAAGACTATTAAGAACATAAAAACATCAGTTTGAAATACTTGATTCATCTTTCATCTTACTCTTACCTGGTCATGTACCCAAACCCTAAAGCCACTGACAGTAGAAGGGGCAGAGCTATGGTGACAAATGGCTGTGGATATATTTGAGAGTGTTTGTGTCCTAAACCAGGGATTTAGTTTGGAAGGTGCTCTGGTTGTTTTTCAAACATCCTTCAGCCAGCGCAGGCTGGCATTCTTCATTGACTAGTTACTGCCCATGAAAGACAGTGATGAAGTCAATGAAGATTTTGGGTTTGGCTTCCCAAGGAAGATCGTATTATGTTCTGATAGCACAGCAAGACACGTCATAGGCCACACTGATAGCTCCTGATAACCTCATCCAGATCATGAGTCTTCCCAGAGAATCTGAAGGAGTTTTCTCTATTTTAAACCCAATGATAAGAAAACCTCAACTTTTTTAGCCAGTAAAATCTAATCCTTTAAATGATGAAAACTAGATTGAGAAGGAGGAAAACAGATAACACCAGATACTGTGTCCATAGTCTTATGCTATCCTTTTTTTCAACATGAACCCTTGCAGCCAGTTGTGAAACAAGCCCAATTCCATTGTCAGCTTTAACTTCAGAGTGTCACTTCATTGCATAACCAATGTGTACATTGTGATGACACACAGGTCTAAAGGACACCTTCACACTTCATGGCAAAGAACTTCCACTGATAATCTCATCTTCAGAAAACTCCATAAGCCAATTAATTTCTTAGGCCAATTAGCTGGAAAGAAACATCTGATGCAACATACGTAACAAGTTGTACAGACATTAATGAGAAAGCCTTATGTTAAACTTCAGTACATCACTATGGCTGGGCTGCTTCAAGGAGGCGGCTTTGGCATTACCTTAGAATTTCAGAGATTTAGTGAACTAGAGTCAGACAAATACCAATTCACTACACTTCATGCTAACTGATGTATTGAAACAGAAATGCAACCTTATTTACAAGAGATGCCCACTGCTAAGCACTGGCAGATAACACAGGCAGGCAGAATGTCTTCTCCAGGCTGAACAAGCCCAGCTCTGAGCCTGTCTCCTGAGCTGCTCCAGCCCTCTGAGCATCTTCGTAACCTCCTCCGGACTGGCTTCAGCAGCTCCACGTCCCTGGAGTTGTTGTCCCAGAGCTGGACGCAGAACTGCAGACGGGGGGGTTTCACGACAGCGGAGCCGAGGAGGAGAATCCACTCCCTCGATTTTAACCAATCTAAGACAACCCATCCCGCGCTCTGAGCGTTCGAAGGGACCCCAGTTTCAGAGCCAAGCTCTGCGGCGGCGCCTGGGCGCA
>NW_009939473.1:101120-141901 GCF_000696875.1 Nestor notabilis | reverse complement strand
ATTTATTGATTGTTGTAAGTACTTGATTTCTCTTTACTTTTCATTTTCTTATCACCTTTGATTCCAATTATTCCGCCATCATTCAAACTATAGCTAGAAATACAGACAAGTATAAGCAAGACCAAAGTTCATTTACCATCTAGCTTTGGAAATAAATGTTAATAATGCCAATTTAAAATGCTACGGCTAATGGTTAGCATTTAAATGACAACACTGAAACTGGCTTACGTTATGAAAGAATCTGTAGGAAAAATGACACTTCTTTTTAAACAACTCATCACAGACCAATAAATCCTGTTTCAGCTTTTGAAACCCCACACTATTACAAGCTTCAGACATGAAGCTTTTTTATGTATTTTTGCTAGTTTGATTTTCAATATTTTGGGGGTGGAGGAAGTCAAATTATAATGAATTCTCTTTTCCTGTCAGATCATTTTCCTGAAAGCTACTGATAATGCCTCAATTTTAAACCCTGTCCACATTAATTCCTAATTGCCTCTCAGAACCGTTTTATTCCTAATAGACTGCTTCAGGACTTACGTTCCTATTATTAATAATAATAATAAAATAAATCAGAACCAATGTTAAAAATAGAGCAAAATGAGCTAAAATGAGGAGTAATATGACAGGAAAACTATCTCAGAGCATGTATAAGAAAGTTCTTCCTTTGTGTGTAGCCTGTACCCTACACAAAGGCCCCCCTTTCTTTTTGAGTGACCTAAATGCAAGCAGCCAGTATTACCCATTTAAAAATGCATATTCCCACCATTACTGGGTTTGCAAAAAAAGCATATTTTGAAATGAAAGACTACCCTATTTCCAAACCCCTGTTTTTCAAAGAATCAAATGCACTGTTATTAGAAGCAATTTTTGCAGATGTTGAGACAACACAGTGGCAGAAAACAAAAGCTAATAGGTACTCTTTCACAATCAATATTAGAGAATTGTTTCAGTACAGTGTCCCCCAGCTTTCAGGGAAAAAATCACCTGCTTCAAGCTGCCAAAATAATAAATTGAAACAGAAGCTGTGACCAGTAAGCAACAAAGCTGTTAGTAGGGGGTGACAGTAGCACTTTAACACAGACATTGATTCAAATGATAGCTTTGACTTGTAACTGCAGATTGCACCCTAATAATTTATCACAGACAGGGCATAAAATGTTGCAATGGCCCTTGATAGTCTACATGAAGGCACTGCAGCACCTTGGAAAAATGCTGATGAAAAATACTGAGTTTATAGATTTATTTTGCTATGCATAAAGGCAAAGATGGATATCAGAGGAGACTGATAAGAAGTGAACAGGTGAATGAGTTTGTACGTACAAATGAATAAAAGGAAAGCAACTTCTAATTCCAGTTATTCTTGACCAAAAAAAAATTGGTTTTTTTTTTTGCTTTTCCTAGGAAATGCTGAGGACCAACAGCAACCTAAATTATATGGCAATTAGGTATCCAGTATAGATATCCAGTTACAAAGTTCCCACGTTTTGCATACAGGGGAAGCTGGAAAGATGCTCCAGCCCACACTAGAACATTTCTTTTAAGTTACACAGTTCTGGAAGTTATTCTTGTCTATCCAGATTTGTTAAAATAATGAAAACTGATTGAGATCAAACATAATTTATTTCAATGATTCATAAAGATGTAAATACTTTACAAATAAACAGGGCTTTCAAAATACTGATTAATTCGTCTGGAGAATACTGTGATGAGACAATTCAAACTTTCTTTGGTATGAAATGTAAATGCCTTTAATGACAGAGGTCTGGGTGGAATGCAGCAGCATGGAACTGGAGTGTAGTCATTTAAATGCTGACTGGGGTTTACTAAAGTTCCTAGATAGGGAATCTAGAAAGATAATTCTGGCAATTACCTATAAAGACAATTTAGATCCACAATGTACCCTCCAAGTTAAGCAGTAACAGAGGGACATTGCACACCCAAAATGATATTTAAACAAGTGAGAAGGCCAAAATCACCAAGATGATACTTCAAATATTTGCTTATTTACAGATTCCTAGTTTTATTTCAAATGCATTTACCTGGCTGTGCATTTGATAAAGTGTCAATTAATAGGATAGTTTAGCGACACAATCTCTACCATATGGATGTACAAGCTGTTCCAAATTGACACTCATCTTACAGTAAGTTAGTCATTGGTTTAACTGCACTATAACCACACCAAGTAACTTGAACAGAAGTCATGGTGTTAGATTGAAGCATATGTTTGCAGTGGAATAGCTTAAATATCCACCTCTGTCAGATGCTGATCTATGATAAACCATAAATAGTATCTTCTCTTTGGAATGAATTAGTTTGGCTCTTGAGAGACACATGGAATTCTGCATCCTAAAAAAGTATGTGAAACCTGTAAATACATAAAACTTAAGCCTTTTCTTTCATGTATGAATTCAATAGAGTGAAATTCAATGTTAAATTTAATGAAGCTTGTTTAAAACTCCAAATCTCCCAATATGTAATCGCACCTTCTGTAAGAAATGCAATCATAGTCTGTATGTGCCAGTTTGCCTGTGTACTGCTCCTCACTGCTCTGACCTTTGGTATTGTCAATAACTCTACCAGACCTGACAGTAGTGTCTGCATCTTAAAGACTATGTCTACACTATGAGAGAAAGGAGTATACACAAGCTCATGAACATTTTACTTTCCTTTCAAAATTCATATTTGGACATTTAAATGTGCAAGAAAAATGAACTCAAGGTTTAAGAGTCCAACAAATCTGCCAGTTTGGATGACTGTAATGTTAGACAACTGCAACAATAGAGCTGTTCTACAGTATAAGCAGAACCCAAGCTCCTACAAAGCCTGGAGAAATCAGGTGGCCATAGTAAGTTTTTATATTCTCCAGTGTGGGTAAAAGATTTCACTGGGAACTTAAACTTCATTTGACATGGAAATTCTGCATAGCAGAGATTTTCTTCTGAGTGCCCTAAGAGCAGAGCTTATTAAAAAGCGAAGCACCAAAGTAGTCAATCAAAAGGCAGAAATTCATAGGAATTCAGGTGTTACTGAAATAGCTGATAAGTCATCACAAATTTCCTGATGTTACTGTTGATGCATTCGGCATCTGTAGCTCCTTTCATTGTCCCTTTACCTTTCTTTTCCTTTCTTTTTTTTTCTTCTACTGCATTTAAAGCAGGTCTTTTATTTGTAAAAAAAATTTACATTTTAAAATTAAAATAAAGTTAAAAGTTAAAAAAAATTAAAAACTGAAATTTTGAAAAAATTCTGTGCCTATTCTAAGAACTAGTTCAGTGTAAACCTCATTTAATATAAGCAGTAATTTCTTTTTATGCAGTCTTTTTTAAAGAGAATCCTGGGTTCTTTATTGTGCCTTAAGTTTACACTTGATGCAGTTTTTTATCCTCTTCTCTGAATTCTTACAAATTATATTACTTACATTTTTACTTCTGTCTGAATATTTCTATCCTCCTTTGCTTAGTTGCAGCTACTGAATTTTCCTGCTTCCGTTGCTCTTGTTCTGCTGTAGGTTTGTACTTAGACACATTTGTGAAAACTGGAATCATCTCCATCCTTGTAGCGTTGTCATAGATACACACAGAACCATTTATTGTTGGAGAAATGTAGAGAAATAGTTGCCCAGTGTTCTGCTCTTTCCTGTTTATCTTTTCATTCACAATGGGCCAATCGGTCACCAATGGCTTGCTCCCATCTAGCCCATCACCTCTGCTAATGAGGAGAACATCTGTGCAGCTGGCAGATATGGCCTGAACAAGACTGGACTCATTACATCCTTGCTCAGAGACCAGTCAGAAAGCCAGGGTGTATCTGTCCCTTTGAAAGGGCAGAGGGGCATTCGCTCCTCTTATAAGTCGTGCCTAAACCTGAAGCTACTGAGTTTATTCTTTTGAAACCTTGTATTTTTCATTATCTTCAGAGGGTTGGGAGGGCAGGAATTTGAGACCCTGGAGCTCTGCCAATCCCTCTTGTCTCTGTTGGAACTATTGTCCTGCAGAAAAGACTTCAATGCTCATTTTTCTCAAAAGCAGCAAGAGCTTTAGTGGTTAGAGCCTTTCTCTTCTGCTCTAGCTGGCACTGCCCCAGGTCCTGAGCTCAGCTGCAATTGCAGAATTTATTTTATCTAATGCCTGTTACAAGTTTGTTTTGTCCTTTTAGCCTGTATATTGCTTGAGGTGAGGGTGTACATGTTTGGAATAAATACATATTGTGTACAACATAACAATAAAGTTGTGATGCTGACAATGATTACTATATTATTATTATTATGTGCAAGTAGAGAATACAATACGGTATTGCCATGACAGAAATTAGGGCCTTAGAAATTCATGTTAACATTCGCAAAGATCCTTTGCACTGCTGCACAAAATGAGCCTTGTATTATATTTATGGACAAACCTCCAACAAAGCCTATCCCCTCAATTACTGCGACTGGCAATGCATCACAGCTGAGTAAATTCAGCCTAAATGTGAGTCAGAGGAACAAAAAAATCTTTGTAGAATGTATAAAGCCACTGAAAAATAGTACCAAGTGTAAGTCCTGATTCCATTGGACATAATAAGAATTTTAACATCGAATTCTATTACAGGCCAGATTGTCACTCTTTATTGATAAAAATAATTTAATCTTATTTAGAGAATGTCTGTGAAAGAAGTATGAAAAGATTTCTGCATAGTGGCAGACTGTGATTTCCTCTCAGATGAATTTCTAACCTCCTCCCAAAATTTCAGTGCAATGTATTCCAGTTTTAAGCTTTATCACATACGTAGGCTGAAGCTTAAGCATGCAGGCAGAGAAGTCTCTCTCAAGTTGCCAGAAACTCAGTAACTGCTCTATGGAAAAAAGATTGTCATTTGTTTTTAAACCCCTGAAAGACTGCCTTTCATGTGCATTTTGAATAACTAAATGCTGTTTCTCTGTAAGCAGGGATTGACTGGAGTCCTTAGATAAAAGTGTTTTGCCCAACTTCTGAGGTAAGTATCCTGTATCAGCTGAATGCCAGCCTCCAGGAAGAAATGCTATAGAAAAGGTTCTCACTATGGAGCCTCTCTACAGTATCTATATATAGCTTGGAAAGCTTGTTGCAAATGAATAGTGCTATAGAATTGTGAAATATAAATAATCATCATAATTAATGTGCTGTGCTCTTGCTGCAGCTCTCAGTTCAAAAGCTTGTCTCAGTTCGGAGATTTCTGTATCCCACATTGTCCTCTATATTATTCCCTTACTCCTCTGGTAAAGTATTTGACTTTGACTGTTCAGGATTGAAACTGGATGCTGTGCTGCATTCTCTCACTAAATAAATTTAAAGGGACAGATAAAAAGTTTTAATCAAACAAAGCTATTATCAAATATATACATATATTATGTTTTCTTATGAACAGTAAACTGTTCCTTAGCAATTTTCAAAAACACTTTGTATAGAGAGGTCAGGATTCCTCCCCCACACACACCTTTGACAGATAGGGAAACTGAGATAAAGTGAATTTCTGAGGTTCTCTGTCAGTGACAGTTTGGGAACAGAGTACAAAGAGGGACCAGTTTTCAGAGCTTTTTGAACTTACAGCAGTTATTCAGCTCAATAGGAGCTTTTGGACACACTGGACACCTTGAATTCATGTGCTTTCAACACTCTTTATCTGCCTTAGTATGGATGAGAGCAGTCATGCTGTTTAATTCCACTGAGCTGAAATTCATGGCATTGATGTTTGATTCAGACCCAGCACTTGAACATACACTTATTGCACTGACCTGCACTTATGTGCTTGGAGCTAAGAGGGTGCCTACACTGAGGGCTTAGTACCCAGGAAGAACAATTTCAGTGCACCTTGTGTATCACCCTATCTAATATATTGCCCTGAGAAAGCAATGGGATGGGAGATATGATATTTTCTTAAATCCATGTGAGGGTATAATCAGTCACCCATGTACATGCAAAAAATGTCCACTTTTCAATTCCACCCATAACTCACTTGCTCAACAGGGGTTGGGTTTTTTTGGCAGAAGTTGTTATCTTCCTCATTGTAAATTCCCCCTCTACAAAAAAGGGCTTTAAAATCAAGCTGTTAGTGTTGTTTCATGCCAGCTACATTTACCTAGCTCAATTTAATATATTTTTTTCCTGCAGTGCTCTGCCCAAAACCGCTCTCCCTTTTGCCTTTGATTGCTATGGCAACCAGAGAAACTGGGAAGATGATGTCAATATCTACATTCATGAAGAGGAATACCTGGGTTATCGTTTGAGCCAGGTTCTCGCAACAAAGACATGTGCTTTGCTGTTGAGATGTAAGAAAGAGCACAAGATGAACAGCAGAAAATTCCTGTGAATAAGCTGTGATTTGAACTCAACTCCTGGAACTAGTAACCCTTAGCAATTAGAAATGGGCTGAATTACCCAACAAGCCTCAAGAAGGTTATTAGCTGAAAGTAAGTGTAAAGCTTGTGAGATGGTAGAAGAGGAGGTAGAGCGAGCCCTGAAAGCAGCAGTCTCTCATCAAAGGGCTGGATGCATCAGGACAGTGGTTACTGACAGTATTCTCAAATGTTTAAGATGTGGAAGATGCAAATCCAAAGCTGGAAGAGAAAAATGCAAATGTTCCACTCCACAACTTCTTTGTTATGCTTTGATTCTTAAATATCTTCTCACATCTGGTGACTCATTTATTTCATGTTTACTCCTCTATTACATTTGAAGCTTCACATACTAGATAGAAAATAACAATTCCTTTTTTGTTGTTGCATTTCAAACTTGTTGCATAAAATTAACACCCATTTATCTGCAGGTGGGGACAAAGAAAACATTTCCTGAGAAATTTTCCCCCTAATGAAGGGGAAAATCAAGACTGTATAAATGATATAATGTGAAAACTTTTAAAAAGAAAACCAACAAAATAACAAAACATCAAAACTGCTTCTTGCAGCCACTTAAGTTAAAAACCTTCATTAATGATATCAGTAGAAGAGGTACCACCCTGACACAAAGTAAGGAGATGTTGCCAATACAGAGGAAGAGAGAAAATGATGATCACAAGGTTAGACTACAGTGTCTGAACTAAAGTGAAAAAGCAGTTCAGATTGTAAGGTTGTGCTAATGGGGACTAATATGAACTTCTGGTAGTAGCTGGGAGCTTACCATAAAGATAAGATGACAATGATCTGAATGTACTTGTTAATCATAGGATGACTGTGAGTCATTAGCGTAACACAAACCATGAAAAACACTTAATGGGATCCAAGGATAGCTCAGAAAAAACGGTGCCAGTGGAGATGGAAAATTACTATATTTATCAAACAACTCTGGTAAAACTTTGTTGGGAATAGTGGAAACAGTTCAGAAAAGATTATCCCAAGATAGAGTAAATAAAGAGAAACCTTCTGGATAATTAAAGGAATTAAAAACTTCAATTAAAAAAAAGGCCAGAAGAGATTTTCAGCCAAACAAATACAAGCTCTGTTTGTGTGCTCATTGGGATTGGACAGGAAGCATTGACAGGGAAGAAAAATTATGCTGTGATGAAGGATGGAATAGGAACTAGACCATAACATTAGCTCAGAATAAAAATAATGGCAATTTCTGGCTATTTGAGTCCTGAGGTTCTGAAACAAATTTACAATAGGAAGGAAGGGGTAAAAAAAATCATTTGGGATGTATTAATCCTCTGTCAAATGTAGTGAGGTATTTGACTACCATTGAACTCTGTGATTGTTAAGCAGTCATGTACATTTAAGTGAAGCTGTATATGCATTTATAGAAAGGATAAACTGTTTGCCTGTGGAAGAAAGAGCCTGTAATTGGCCCAAGAGATATTTTTAAGTAGCATCTTCCTAAGACAGTTAGTCATATAAAATGCTTGTATAAAGCTAAGCTGAGTATTTCCACAATACAACTGAGAATTCAATGCAGATGTAAACACATAAATCTAAATCTACATTGGGAATCAGTGCAATGCAGTAGATAACGTTGGCAGATTGAAGTGGTTGTTGCTGAGGTTCCCTGCATCTCTCATGCAGGGAATGTGAGGAATTACTTTGTCTTAAATACAGTCTGATTGACTAGATCAAGCAACCCACTGCATGTTATGGTGTTAAAGCTTGACATAAAAAATAGATGTCCCATAGATGTCCTCTTCTTTCAGCCCAGTCTAGGAAGCGCTTGCAGTTTCCACACCCATCTACACATAGATGATGTTAACTTGTCATTGTCTGTCTGGAGACAATAGAGAGATATAAACCAGAATCAGACAAACAAACCCACTATTATTTGAAACAAATTGCTGCTTTGGACATAGTATAAGTCAGTGATAGTGGACTTTTTGTTGCATTTACAAGCAGCAGGCTTCATTATCAGAAAGAGGGAAAGGAAGGATATGCCAAACTTTCAAGGTTTCTGTGTCTTTGAACATGAGACAGAACACTTCTTAAGAGCCTACTTCAGTCAAGATCAGGTGTCTCCTGGGGAAATGAGAAACAAATCAGTCAGATGAGCTTCTTCTCATTTAATGTTTATGATGTTTTCCTTGACAGTTGCTGAGACAAGCTAGGATCAAGCTGGGGAGGAGAGTTCTATTCCGATTGCTTGTCAACTCTTTACCTGACTCTGCTGTCTGGTCCCTTTACTGAGAGCAAGAGTCTGTTCAAGCTGGTTCCAGCATGTGCAAACAAACTGTATGACTCCACATTCATGCTGCCTAGGACCTAGGACACCTATGACCATGCACTGCACCATTTCAAGCTCAACTAGTCTCTGTCTCCGCAGTTACAGAAATCACAGCTGTCATTACGACTAAAAATAGCATGCAGACTGAAAATAGTCAATATTGTTATTGATATAGATACCTTTCTAGATATGTATGTAGCTATATAGGTTCATAGGTACACAGGTGTATAGGTATATACATAAAGATTATATATCACAATAAAGTTAGAACTTTCAGAGTCCCATCATGATGAGAGCTGACAGAGAAAAGGATGACCTTAGAGTGATGTGGTTATGCCATAATAGAAAAGACAAAACCACGAAGAAATAGTCCAGGGTCCCACATCTAGTGAGGGACTGAACTGAGAATAGAACTGCTGTCCTGCAGATCCTATCCTCCTGGGCAGCTGGTTCTTTTTTCCCTTTTTCTTTTAATTCTTTATCACACCAAGAAGGGAAGATTTAAATCTGCATTTAAGATTTACGGAAGGAAAAAAGGTCTTCTGAATAAACATAATTTAGCTGCAATTTTCTTCCTTAGCTCTGAAGGCTCGTGCTGAAGACTCACATTTCCACGCTTTGTGTCATAGTGTATATTAAATGTAGGAGACCAGTCTGAGATGTATTACTGGTTTAGGAGAATCCATGTACAATTACTTTTCAAAAATTACAACATACTTCAAACTGTAATAACTGCACCTTTTTATAGAAATAGAGGTTATAATCCTGCCATTAAAATTCCATAACCAACTGCTTCCAGCTATTCACATGCATGAAACACTGCACAGCTTCCAGATTCTTTTTAAGCTTACGATTTTCAGGCTCCCGCAGAGAGTAATTTCCTTGGAAAGTGACTTCATCTAAATAATATTTAAGTATGGAACAAAGAATGTCAACAAAGACAAATTGTCCCATGTCTCAACATAATCACATGTTCATTTATTAAGCTAAGGAAAATCTGATCAACATGGAATAAGCTGAAGTTCTCTCAAAAAGAAATCAGACGACAGAAGTGAGGGGAAGCTCTGAAATGACACAAGCTTTACAATACAGACACTGGGCTGATGTACATTGCTACAAGCAGACACAGTTATTTGGAAGAACAGAACTGGACTAAAGGCTGTTGTGATCACAGGATGCTTCATAACATTTATGGTTATGTAGAGGGTAACCAGTAAGAAGATTACTGTACAGTATTTTTAATATATTTAGGGAACTGAAACCTGGTGTCCACAGTAGCTGTGGCTCCAGACTTTATAGTGTATAAATTCTTGATCCTATCCAGGTGTTTTCCAGACACCGTGTTACATTATTTTATATATAACACTATTACATTATCCTCAGATTTGGGTGCTGTACATCATAAAAAGATGAACCTGAAGAGTTTACAGTTTAAATACATTGAAATTTAAAGGAAAAGGTAGCATACTTCCTCCCTGTTTTGATAGATTTGGGAATATTGCTATTACTGCTACCTTTTTCTGAGCTAAGAAAAAGAAAATCATAGGCAAATGAATTATCAGACATATGGACAACATTCATTTGACACAAACTGTGGGCTTTATGTAAAGTTCCTACAAAATATCAGTAGGATTCCTGTTTGACCTTGGAATGGCTGTTTCAGAGCTAGAACAGCCAACCTAGCTGCTGTGTTAATCACACTCATTTTCTCTTGCACTTTATTTCAAACAGTGATCTGTGAATGACTGATGCCCATAAAACAATAAAAGGTAACCCACGAAGTAACTGCAGGCATATATTTAAGATAAAATAAAACTAAAGTATACTCTGCCCCCACCAAGCACATGAATTCAATCAAAATGACAGAAATTTTTTTTAAAAAGGAAAGATGCAATCTTTCAGCAATTACACACAATTTCTTCTTGAATGCTCTGTGGTAACAACCTTATGAGATTATTCATAGCTTCAAAAGAACATACAAGTTCATTTTATCAATTATTCAGTCATCAAGATTAGGGATGTACCTGTAACTGGACTGTTCTTTTTACAAATATTTACAAATCAGGGTCTTAAAAGCAATATTCAGCTTTCCATAATGTAATATTCATAGAACCATAGAATGGTTTGAGTTGGAAGAGACCTTAAAGCTCATCCAGTTCCAACCCCTGCCATGGGCAGAGACACTTTCCACCAGAGCAGGTTGCTCCAAGCCCCTGTGTCCAACCTGGCCTTGAACACTGCCAGGGATGGGGCAGCCACAGCTTCTCTGGGCACCCCGTGCCAACGCCTCAGCACCCTCACAGGGAAGAGTTCTTTTCCTAATATCTCATCTAAAGCTACCCTTTTTCAGTTTAAAGCCATTCTCCTTTTACTATCCCTACATGCCCTTGTAAAACATCCCTCTCCAGGTTTCTTGTAGCCCATTTAGGCACTGGGAGCTGTTCTTAGGTCTCCAGGAGCCTTCTCTTCTCCAGGCTGAACAAACCCAGATCTCTCAGACTGTCTCCAGAGGAGTGATGCTCCAGACCTCTGAGCATTTTCATGACCTCCTCTGGGACTGTGATGTAGAGTTGCTGTGAGAAAATATTCATTAAAAACAGTAACTTGTTTAACAGGGGGAAAACATTATATTCATCAATATCAGTCTTTTAATGAAGTATTAATACAGTTTTCATATTTTAGTTCTGGAGATAAGAGCACATTATTTGAATTCTTTTGCAAGGTTGAGGATCAAGTGAAGAGTTGTACTGAGACACAGTTGTAAGAAGGAAAACTGATGCAGATATATGCAGACAGTTATATCCAGCATGCAAAACTACTAATTCTGTATTGGATTTATACCTAAGATTCTGTTTTCTTTGAGGTTTTGCTTATTTGTTTGTTTTGAGACCTAAATCTTTAAGAAACATCTGAAAAATAGTCAAAATTTCCAGGACATCTATAGTCAAGTTTCAAATGTTCTCCATTTTAATACAAATAACTCTGGCTAGACTAAAATAAATATGTAAGAGGAATGTAAATGAATCAGCTATTCTTAATTTGTTCTGGAAGACTAGGTATGACAGGCTTTAGTCTTGGGTTTTAGATAAAAAACCCCAGTAATCCGGTGGAAGGGAGTGAAAAGTTAAAGTTGAGGATTTGTTGCCCTACTCAGTGCAGTTCTTCCCAACAGTATGCTTTCAGACTTCTTTACCTCTTCTTTTTAAACGAAATGGAATTTGATCAAATGTAGCACTCAGGAAATATGAGATTAATGTATTTGACAGAAGCAGAAAGCAGTAAATATGCATAACACAGGTTTCGTGAGAAAGCTCAGCGAGTGTACTTGAATGTGATCTTACAAGTTTTATTATCACCTCGAGCTCTTCAAACACCAGCTTTTTTTTTATTATTATTATTTTGAACTATTTTGCAAGGAGTAGGAATGAGGCCACCACAGAAATGGAAAGTGAAAGTTTAGACTGAGTCCAAATAAGCATTTTCATGTTTGTCTGGTTTACCAAGCCCGTAGTCCAACTGTGTAAGTCTGAACAAAATGTCCTGGAAAAATTTAAAGAAAAATAAAATATATTTACTTTTTTTTTTTTTAATTTATTTTGAGAGCAAAAATTATCTACACTTTACAGAGCTTTTGCTCCAAATAAGTAATCATCATGGCAGAGGGGTTGGAACTTGATGATCTTAAGGTCCTTTCCAACCCAAACCATTTTATGATTCTATGATTACAAAGATTCTTTTGAGATGGATTATTATTCTTAAAATTAATTTCATTACTTTGAGGTTACAACCTCAAATAATATTAACTTATAGTCTTCAGTCTGAAAAGTCTGTAATGGTATTATTAGATGTAGATGTAAGTACAGATAAGGCAGAACTGTATTTGTGGGAAATATAGTAGATCTTGAAAGAACACTGGATTTGTTTGTCCAGTTTCTGGTTTGAATGAAAAAGCCAAAACACCTTGGAGCTGTACCCTTCAATGATAGCAGACTCCATCTGAGACAGGAAGACTACTACTTCTGGGAATTAGAATTAAAGCCAGGCAGAAATCTTCCAGAAAAAGATTTTGCTGTAAAAGGATCTCTTATTGAAACAAAAACTTTTCACAGAAATTTTGGGTCTTCTTACAGCATTTCTTAAGAACGTGCTAATAAAGACTTGGCATGCTATTTTCTAAATAACAGGATGGCACAAGGTATTTTCTAGGTGATGGGTGACCCATATTCAAGCCCTCAATTGTCTTGACTTGAAGCTGATAACAACTATCACCGTTTCATGACACAGAAATACTGTTTTCCAGCCAGCTCTAGCACTTCGGCTTTTTGATAAGATGAGACATGCTGTTCACTAAAGAGCATGACAGGATTATATAGCTTTGTGAAAGTAGAAATGGTAATTTATGACTCTGAATACAGCTACCTTTGACTCTCAGTTTGCTTTTTCACAAAGGAAAAAAAGTTTATCCAGTGAGAGAGATGCCAGATCAAGTGCCACAAGGAAAAACCCACATTATGATTACGGGTCTTACCTTGACTCACAGACCAGCTTTGGACCTGAGACTGTGAATCAAAGTTTTAGCTCCTGCTTTGGAACAATTTGTCTGCTAGTTTCTATTAAAGAAGGAGGAGTTTTTTTCTTCACTTTTTATGAACTTCTTTTTAGATCATTTTTATGTGATATTAAAGAGCTGTCATTTTGCGTTTTGAAGATGGCTACAGATCAATGGCACAGTTTAAGGTTCCTTTTCCCCTTTTATTTACAGGTAACATTAACTTTTGGAAGCATTCCATACTGTAATTGCACCACAAAATACACTTACTGTGCAATGCATTCACCTATGTAAGGATAAATGTCTTGAAGATACCCAGACGATAAAGGCTAAATGGTAACAAGCAATTATCTGTACAATTAGTAAATCTCTAGTTTTAATAAATAAACTACTAGCTACAATCTTTTCTTTTTCTTTTAAGAAATCACTTAATCCTTTAAAAAAAACTCTATGTACTGAAGGAATGCAAATTTGTGACTGCAGCTGCATATGAACTAGTGAATAACTTACTTTGCTCTTATCTCTTTTCCTTTCTCTCTCTTACACAACTCTTTTCCCCTGGAGATCAGCAGACTTTTAAAGCTATGGTATTTTTTAAAGCCACAGATCTTCTAATATGATCTCATGTTTATGCTGGACAATTAAATGTCACTTATTTATATCTTTCTTCATCCCAAAAGATGTGTGAATATCTTCCAGAAAAGCATTCAAGATTTTTACTGTAGGAACGTCTACCATTTCCCTTTGTAGTTTACCCAGTAATCACCCCCACTGTTGAACATGTATGATGTGAATATATTCATTGAGGGAGCTTGTTAAGACCGAGATCTGATAAATCCAAGAGGAATTCCAATGAGGAGTTTTTAGAGCTTGAACCCCCTCCACCCCTTCATATATGCATCCAAGCTCCACAGTCAGTAATTTCAAATTCTTATTGTGGTTTTCATCTGTGTTCTTTAATATCTATTTTAATTTTTTTCTTGCATGTTATGACAGGTGCCAGGATAGACTTTAAGGGTTTTTTCACTCAGATGTACAGAACATATTAAGAAAAGCTTCTTCTGCTTACAGTGGTACTTTCAACGTTGTCATCTGTCATACTATTTTTCTTCTGAAGTGCAATATTTCTATAAATGCATAATTTACAAATAAAAATAAAAACACCATTCTAAAATGCACTAGTTATGTAAGTGATGTCAGATTTCAGACCATCTTCGTATGCTGCTTTTGGAAGGAGCCTACTGGATGGAAAGTGTGCTGTCACAACACTGCCATCATAAACTTCTCCATAACCTGAAATAGTTTTGTCTTTAAAATAATTTCTCTCTTCCCTTACTCTTTTCTCACTCGTTCCATTCCAGAACTTCATTGATCTTGTGACTAGAAACCTTCTAATTTCCAGCCTATATTTATTCATAGCCAGTTAATTCCCATTTGTTCTTGTGCCAGCGTTGTCCTTAAACTTAAATAGTGCTTCTCCTTCTTCTGTGTTTACCCCTGTGATGTATTTATAGAGAGCAATCATATATCTTCTCAGCCTTTGTTTGGCTAGATTAAACAACCTATGCTTTTCTAGTCTCTTCTTGTAATGAGACTACCTCATGAATAAGGGCTACAGAATTAGGGCCTAATTGAAAATGCAACACAAACAACAAGTCAGATCCTACGGAAAACAAGTAGCTTGGAGCCCAGCCTGTGAGTGACTCAGCCTGTGAAGGCTGAGCTTTTCCACCTGCTTTAAAGTGAATTACTGGTTCTGTTCCACAAGTATCTGTGCAAAGGAGCATAGAACAGTCATTTTCAGCACCACCAATCTCCCAGATCCAAATTACTTACAGAAACGGGCAATTCATGTAGAAAAAAAGAATGAGAGAAGAGTATTTATAGAGACTTTGTCAGGATCCTGAGGGTTGACCCTTCCCTTCTTCCTTGTTCCCTCAAATCCACCAGCCCTAGCTGCTCCCTGGCAGAGACACCAATGTGTTTGGCATGAATTTATGGTGGTCTGGAGTGAGGGGGAATGAATGAAGATTTAGCAATTCAGCCCTAAAGTCTTCCTGCACCCCGAATCACCCAGAATCACCTGGATCATACTAAGGAATGATTCCTCTGGTTTATATTTGCATAGTTTAGTGCTTAAAAGCACTTAATAAGCAGAACTATACAGAATTAATAAGCTTCTATCTGTACTCTGCTCTACCAACAAAGAGAAAAAAAAACCCTTCTGTTTGAAATCTATCACTGAGTTGGGGTAGTTTGTTTTTCTATACTTTTTTGCTATTCACTGGCAAAGCTTTATAGGTAGCAGGTGATAAGCATTAGTCTATTACCTGCTCTTACTGAATGCAGGTGTAAACTCTGGAAGAAGAGAACGTCAGGTTAAGGCAGGAACTAACCCTGTTGGTATGTGGTTCAGATTCACAGAACAAAGATGGGGTTTAAATCAGCTTCAATGATGTCTTCATTCATTCTTTACATTCATAGCTCCTGGAATTATACAAGTAGAAATAGTCACAAGGAGAGAAAGCAAGTTCTTTCTCCTCCTAGCCAAGAACTCAAATTGCTTATGACAAATCAATATTGCTTTTCGCATGAACTCTGCTAACAGTCTGAATCTGTACAGTGCCTTACGATCAACTTTGACTTCATTAACTTCAGGGGCAGTGATGTAGGAAAGTGCAAGGTATCTACTCAAGCTCAACTAAAGGCCCTCAAGTGGAGCACAAAACCCATTAGCACTTTCTAAGTATTATAAGCACTGGCAAATATTGCACAAGGCAGGTGGCAGCCCTGTTAACTGCCTGAGTGATCCTTGTTCATGTAGCTGACCATCCTAGGTACAGATAACTCACTCTATACAATGACTTGCAGAGATTCAGGGCAGGAAAACAGACTGGGGGGGAATGGGGTTGTTGTCTACGTGTTGACTTTTTAGTTTATGAGAATTTGTTGAATCATGCTTTGGAGGCATCTAAGCATTAGCTTTTAAAGCAGTGAAGGTCTCTACATTCAGACAATGTGTCACCCTTTTCAGGCAGCATACTGCATTTTCGTATGTTACAGCAGAAGCACTTGGAGCACCTGATCTGGATGTTGTTCCTCGTGTTTCATCCCTTTATAGATCTAGTCTCAAAGAGCACACTTCTCCTTGATCTTACTCTAAGAAGTAAGGGAAAATTTAAGATAAGACTGTAATTAAGAGGAAAAGAGAAGGGAGAATTTTCATTATACAGTGTTGTGTCATGAATAAACATCTGATGAAAAAGAATCAAAAAGCAAGGAGAGGAAGTAAGAACCCCAAAACTATGTCTCATTATAGGGTATCAGACACAGCTTCAAACACTGAACTGTAAAACATGGAGATTTTTTCATTCACAATGAACTGTGCAAATACCCCATATCGAGATTAGGGGAAGAAAAACTAATAATGATAGAAAAGTTTTGGAGAAAATAAAAAAGAATATAATTAATGAACAGTTGTAAAGATGGTGAGTAAAGAGGTGAGTCTAGGTTTGGCCACCAGCTAGGTCTACTGCACTGACCAGTAATATAAAGAACCAGCTCTGGAAAGGCATCATGAGGAAAAGATCCTTCAAAAGTCACCCTGCTGCGAAGTAAGTGTACAGTCAGTAATAATTTGCTTAGAAAGAGGTGGCCCTATACTGACTGTAAAACCCTATTACTACTTACATAAAACTTCATGAAATTATGTATATATGGAAAGAATGAAGAAGAGGGGAGAGAGACAAGCAGATTTTGCAAACAGAAGTTGAGGGGGAGGAAGAATGTTGTCAATTAAGGGTACAGACAAAGAAACAACTATAGAAGAGGAGGTTTTGTGGATAGAGTTAGAAGAAACAGGTATCAGTTAGGACACTGACACCTTCTGCCTTACCTTCTGCTTAATGTTGTGAGTGGGACCGAGCTGCCTTCCAATAGCTTTGTATCACTAATATGAGCTGAAGCAAGAATGGAGTGCTGGAACAGGGTGTTTGATTTGTTATTTAACTGTTGTTTACATACTGTGGCAGAAAAAACTTATTGTATAATAATAATAAATTGATGCTTTATGCATATGTTCAATGAATTAGTACAGCCTTCCAAAAAATTAACAGAATAATAGTAATATCTAGAAACAAAGCAGTCCCATCCTGAGCAATTTCTTCTGATAGATGAAAGACAAGCCACTGAACAGCTTGGTGGGTGTTGTTTCTGCTATAAAATATGTGCTAAAGGACATTATTGACAGAGTTAGTTTGAAATGATGGAGTATTGTGCAAGCCTATGATCTTCCCTTATGTATTTCACACTAAACTAATTTTAAAAATATACCCTGATTTTGATATTAGCTTTCACACATGTTTTAAACAACCCAGTTGTCAGGGAGATTTGTAGTCCATGCAGAAAACCTGTAGACAGTAGTGGAAGTAACTTTTAGGCCTGTACAATGAATGTTCTCTATTGAGACGCTATGCCCATGGCAAGGTGATAGGAAGGAACATAGACCACTTCTGGGATGCTACTTTGGTGGCATTTCAAACCTTTTGTCTATCTGTTTCATCACAATAGCACTAAGGAGCTCTCATAGAGATCATGTATGAACATGGTGGAACTAGGTGATTTTATGTCTCTATGATTCTATGTAAGAAGAGTAAATCTCCTCATTGAAGAACTTAGATTTCCACTGAATCCTTAAAGAAACTACCAATAAAAAAAAATAATGATTGAAGTAATGTTGGCACCCACCCTTTAGAAAACCATTTGAAAGAAGAAAAACATGTATTCAGTGTAGATTCCAAAGTACACTTCCACTTATTAAAGCATATTAAATGAAAACAGTGGTAAGATGATTAAAATATGTATCATTAGAGAAGTCATTAGCTACAGTGCCTCTGACACAAAGCCACTTCCTCTTAAAATTTTGAAATTCAATTAGAAATCTTGTTCATTTTAATCTAAATTTAAATCTTTAACTGAATAAAATTTTAGACTTCTGAAAGCTGCTTCAATTATATTGTTCCATCTTGTGACATTTGTAATTGAAAAGAAGGTATGTAAGTATGGGCTGTATTGTAAGACACTTTATGGCTAGCTACTTTACATTGTTTTAAATAATGGCTCTTGGTGAAGGCTGTCAATTGGTGGGCAAACACTGACATTGTGCCTTTTTGGCTGAGTTCCTGCTCCAGTTTTGTTAGGGACTAAACACCTTTGAATTTATTTCTTTATAGATAAATTTTTTGTAAGCTGCCTGTTAAATGTAACAGAATCTGAGCTGAAAAATTTGGGTGTGCATGTAAACTGCTTTTAACTTGCTGCTTATCTTTACTTATTTGACATTTTCAAGATCTAACATAAAAGCTGTGTTCATGAGTGCATCACTTATTTTTCCAGATGAGCTACAAGAGGCGCTGCTCTGCCCTTCAGGAGACAACCTCTGTTTCTAAAGCCAAACATCCCAAGTTCTATTATTGATGTCACTTGCATTCGTTTGGCTGGAAATTAAAATAAAATTTAAAAAAGAGAGAAATGAGCAAAATTTGACTTTTAAAGCCTTAAGATGGCCTTCGATGAGGCAGGAAGAGGCCAATTATCAAAGTATTTTGCAAGGCTCCTCCCATCTCCTCTTCGAAATGGCAGTCAAAAGACCCAGATGCCAGGCTGAAAATACTCTCCCTTCATCATTTACTTTTTATGTGTGTTCTTCTTGCAGCTGTGCTGGCAGCATTAAATATACCTCACATCTATTCACTAGGTTGCAGCATGATCCAATGTGCACAGAAGTCTTTTCATTAATTTCTGTGGCTTTGGATAAGGCCTGGGCACTGTGCCTCTGCTTTTGGGGACTGATGCCTTCTGTTTTCAGATAAGACTTTCTTACTAATTTTATTAAGTGTAGGGTATTTATTCACACACAAATACAAGAACACCTTTACCTGGGACTGTTCTGCTCTTTCATGCTGAAAAATCCCTGGGCCCTCCAGAAGGAAGCAATTATCTAGTCCTTACTGCATTACATTACAGCTCATTCTGTCCCTGTATGGCTACAGAGTGTAAATTGAATAAACAAATAAGCTATAAGAAAAAAGTTTGCACTGCAAAGATGCTGAGAAAAATCTTCTCTATGGTTCATTAAAAAAAGGGGTTTGGAGGCAGGAGAGAAAGGCAGCGTACACAGAAGATATTCAGAGAAGGCAGAGACAAAGAATGTAAGGTCTCATTCAAATAAATTTTCTACAGGAAGGTAAAACAGAAATTCAACATCAGAATTAAAAGGAGTTTTTAGTGTTGGCTAATTCTAAATAAAAAAATTCAAAATTCAAGGCTCAGACTGGCACAAGTGTATTTAGTAGCAAATTCAGAAGAAATATTTCAAGAGAAAATTTGACTCGGGAGATTTTGAACCCTGCGTTTACCTCTTTTTAATATACATCATCCTCGGATCCAGAGTCCATCTGTCACCAGACTAATACCAATACTGGTAAATACTTAATGATATAGACAATTATAGACTATAATGATATAGTGTCCAACCTTTGTCATGGTTTGTACTGATGTAGATGTAGGCTGTGACCCATTTGCATGGTCCTCTAGACTCTGAAGACTCTATTTAGTAGGTCCTAGACACAGAGAATTGAGATTATATGAACATGTGTTCATAAAAGCCAATTTACTGAATATCTTGGTCACCTTCCCACCAATACGTTACCATCGCTTGTAAGTGCAACCACTGGGATCAGGCACAAGCCATTTAGTTGTGAAGCTTAAGCTGACTTTCCATTTTGCAGTACATCATAGGTAAGATTACAAGAGACTACATAATGGGTTGTCTGGTGTTACAGCAGTATAACTGCCACCCACCTCAGTCAGTCTGCCTGAAGAGCTAATGATAGTGTGTCATGGGATATCATGAACTGACAAGATTATACATGCTGGCAGTGAAGAATTCAGAAGGCTTTTGTAGATGAAATATTAGCACATTATGAATTTCTTTCCACTTGTCTTATTTCAGCTTCTTAAATGGCTAAATGCTACGCTGACGTAGAATGACAATTTTATGTTTGTATTTTATCTGGGATTGTGGTGGTTTGACCATGGCTGAACACTGGGTACCCACCAAGGTGCTCTTTCAGTCCCTATCCTCAGTGGGACAGACGGAGAAAGTAACACATGAAACTTGTGGGTTGAGATAAAAGTTTAATAAAGAAAAGTTAATAAAAAATGGTGTGGAAACAAAGGAAAACAAAAAGATTTATTCTCTACCTCCTATCAGCAGGCAATTTCCAGCTACTTCCTGAGGCTTAGTGCACATGGTGGTCACTTGAGAAGACAAACACCTTATTAATGAACACTGCCCCTCCTCCTCCTCCTTTCTCTTAGTTTTTATTGCTGAGCTCAGTGTCATATGGCATAGAATATCCCTTTGGTCAGTTTGGGTCAGCTGTCCTGGCTGTGTCCCTCCCATGATCTTGCCCATCCCCAGTCTACTGGGTGAGGGGAGGAATGTTGGAGAGAGAACCTTGATGCTGTGTGAGCACTACTCAGCAGTAGCCGAACCACTGGTGTGTTATCAACACCCTTCTAGCTACCAGCACTGTGAGGGCTGCTATGGGAAAAGTTAGCTCCCTCTGACTCTGACCCTATCTGAGTCTGACTCGATACAACGATTGATCAATAACTGATGATTACTGCTTTTTTTAAAAACTAAAATTTAAATGAATGTATCCTTCATGTCAGTACCAATGCACGTGTTTACCTACAAGTTTGTCCCAGACAATGTAAGATGTGTGTCCCAGTTCCTCATATTGATGTAATTTTCACCTAGTTGTTGAGAAAGAAAATAATTACTTTCAAGGTATTTGTAAGTTCAAACTTAAAGAAGTCCCCAGAAAGACTTGGAAGGTTTTTTTTATATTTCTGTCCTTGGTAAACACAAGCTAGAATACTTGAGGGTAACCTTTTCACTATATTCCTAGGATATCTTGCTCTGAGATGAGACAAAAAAGAATTAGCAAAAAGACTTACTGTGGGCAAGTCTAGTGGCCAGAAAAAAAGCAGAGTTGTACTATAATTCTTTTCATTACTTGCTGAAATTATCAAATCAAGGATAAAACTTGTAAAAAGACATGGATCAGTAGTGAGAGTGACTGGGAAGAATACAGACAAAGAGTATGCAGTGTAAGATAGTTTCCTGCTCTACCCTGTTGACATTTCTGCGCCCCTAGAAAAGTCGCCTACTGTCTGCCTACCTTCAGTGCTTACCTGTGCTCTTGCTGGGTGCTCTTAACTCTTCTGTAGCCTCCATGGATCTGATGATCCTTGTAACTCAAATTTGCTGACACAGTTACGAGCTAGAGCATGGCTTTTGCTTCCTTTCAGATTTTATTTTACCGAAGAAACAGATGAAGACGTTCAAAAGGTGACAGTGCTCTGGGGCATTGCTATCAGCTCAGAGGGTCTGATGCCATCTCATCTCACGTTTCTGTGGAGTCACAGATAACTAAGTGAAGAATGGAAAATGTCAGAAAATCCTAGTGCTATTTGTGGGGGACCATGTTGTGCCACGTATTTAAGCACAGTTACAGGTCTTCCTAACTAACACTTTAACGAAAGAGAGCATTTGTTTTCTTCTTTGTTCCCTGTATGAAATACTCATTCAAGTAATATTAAAACATTAATCTTGAGGGATGATCAAGTACTGAAATAATGGGCAATCTTTTTCCCAGTTTTGATTTTTTATTTTTTCTTCATCAGACTGTTCTGGAATTTATTTTTAATATAAATTCTACATGTTCCTTTCTAGAAGATGAAAGTCAGTGTAGGGAGTTACTCTCTTAAATAGGATCCATGGGGTATAAGGAAGCAATATCTTGCTTTTATTGCATGAAAAATGTTGTCTAGCAGCATCAAAATCAAGTACAACCATTTGTCTTCACATTTCTCCTATATAATACTACAAGGATGGAAAATTATGTTTAAAGACATAGGACTGATCAACACTGTGTTTTGTGCTTCTTAAAATTACATTAACAGTAACACAACACAAAGACGATTGTTTTTTTCACCTTGGGATTGTGGCAATTATTTGAAGATGGTCTTTTTACAGATGATTCTTTTATCAGAGTGGAAAAGGAAGAAAAACAATAGGGAAAATGATAGCCCAAATTGGCTTTAATGGTTTTATTACTTTGTGAAACAATAAATGTTAGACACATTTTACAGAGGGTCAGAAACAAGACACTGACAAATTATTCATGTGGGATAATTAAAAGCAGATCTCAATCCTCTAGTGTGAATGACTCTCTTCCCTCATTGTTACAGTTTTTCATTTCCAGCATAAAGAACTGTCAATAAAAGACAAGGAAGGAAGACTTAACATTAAGGTATTAAAGTGAGGAATGTTGCGCAACAAAAAGTGCCAGTGGAAGGAGCACATCCTAAAAAATAAAACATAGTGATTGCTTTGCATTGGTGGAGGGTAAGGAGTGAGAGAGGTATAAAAAAAGAGAAACAGAAACATGTAGGAAAAGACAGAAGGTGATTTCTATAATAATTCTTGCAACTGTATCTAATCTATGTTATTCTGTTTGTGTCTTCATTTCATCATGTGGGAAAAAAGCTAGCCATGAGCAAAACATGCCTAGTAAATAGTGAGTTCAGCATCTCTTCATCCCTTTGCTCATTTGAGAAAGCTGAAACTATGTTCAAATTCAAGCCTTGGGGGGCAGGGTAGGGAGGGCATTGTAGCTGGATGTGAAGTCAAGGGAGGAAATATCTAGAAAACAGGCATATCTAGTTCTGGTATTTTCAAAGTATCAACTTGTTCCAATGCAGTACATGTTTTCAATTCAAAATTAACTTAAATGTAAACATTAAAATGGATTAAAGCACCACAAAATTAAATAGAGTCAAGTCTTTCTGTTCAAACCTTCAGATAACCAGGATTTTTATTCCACTTGCCCAGCGAACAAAAAACCTCCTTCCTTCCCCCCACAGTCTTAGTGCCAGCACCTCAAGAGTGCACGCATTGTGCAGCTCCTGCTGCTGACAAAGCTAATAGTTTTCTTGCGGGAAGGGAAAATGAGAAGACAAGCCACCTCACCCATACACACTTCTGCTTTATTTCATGCTAGACAAAAGGATCACTTTGTTCAACTACTTAAATCTTGCACTGAATAGACAAGTCACTGTGGGGAAGTGGAGTCTGCAGTATGCTGTCTGAGCCTAATACTCTAAATCCCTTATATTAAGTACACCAGTAGCAACCAAACAAATATCCACACAGATGTCATGCCATTCTACTGAGCAGTTTTATTCCATTTATAAATGAAAGAGCAATCCCTTGACTGCTTGTCATGGCAGGTGTCTGCATATTTAAATCCTGGTCAGTTTTAAATGGAACACGTGTATTTAACTTTCCCAGCATGTCTAAAGCTTTTAAAGCCCATCACACTGATGCTAAAATAATAAGGGCCAGCAGCCTGGTGATATGATTGCTTTTTTATTGCTCAGTTTGTGCTGAGAACTCATTTTAATTCCAAAGGTTATGGCTTTTAAAGCACCACTACACCCATTTCCCTCCCCCAAACTGAAGCTGAATCGAGAAGGGACATAAATGAGAGCTGAAAACGTATGCTAACATGGCAATCCATCCTCTGATCCTTTTTATTTTTGGTGTGCTTTCTAACCACTCTTCCCAGAAAAAGATCGAGAGCGTATCTCAAGCAGAAGATGTCAGCTGTTATGAAATTGGCAGATGGACGATTAAGATTCTTCAAGGTAAAAATATAAATAAAATGCAGGGAAAAAGAGGGGAAGCATGCAATTACTGATCACTGTTGCTGTCTCCTTGCTTCTGAATTTCAATGTCAGAGGAAGGGTTTTGTCTACCAATCGCTTATTGTTAGCTGTGGCAATTAGAACACAAGAGTACTAAAGCAGAGGCAAATGAATAGACAGTGTAAAACTAAGTCTGGAGCAATAGCTTCTAGACAGTTTAATGGAGTGATTACGTCCTGTAATAGGAACAAATTGCAACTGGTTCCACCAAGGTTAGTCTTGCAAGATACTCAAAGAAACAGCCATTAACACCAGGGTTTGAAGAACTCAACCCTCTGCAGGAATCAAGGAGGCAGCAAAACAGTCAAATGAGGCATGGGGGTCCAGGCTCAGCGGAGGGATTTTAAAAAGGACTGTAGTATGTCAGGTATGTATATATTAAGGAGTCAGAGGTGACATATGTATGAGATGAGCTTAGTGAAGGTAACACAGAGTTAAGCACCTCTTAGGAAGAATCTTCACACTGAAGTAAAACAAAAGAGTAATTTTCCTACTTATATAAGAATTATTCATTTTTTACACTTTTCTTTCATACAAAAGGTCAAGTCTTTAAATCCCTTTCTGTCCAAAGGGATGTTCTTTCAATAAACTCAGTCTAAATTGTTTGGAACCTCCAATAGGAGACTAGCATTTCAAACACCAAACTTTTATGTTTATTTTTCATTTTTTCATCTTTCTTATAAAATTCAGAATACACCTTTCCATTTATGTTGTAGGGTAACAGTTGCAACTAAAATAGAAATAGACAACAACTCCTGGAGCAGGGCCCATCTGTGCCATATTCTATACTGATGGGACAGCAAGGTTTCTAACAAATGTGACACTTTTTTCAACAACTCTGCCTAAGAAAAAACAGGAAATATGGAAGTATGAAGAAGAGCTCAGGTGCTGAGGGGTAGCAAAAGAAGTATGAAAATGCTTTTAAATGCCCTAAGCCAAAGAAGTTAGTTGATTATTGGAAAAGGTAGAAATGTCCAGCTGGATTTCAAAGGATGGGTTTTCACCAGAAGCACTGAACAAATCCAAGGATGGTCTGAAAAGGGAAACTGATGCATAGATTTTGTTCATTTGTTTGATAAATTTAAGAGTAGAAAAGGAGTTCTGGTTCTTGTGCTAAGAGGAATTCAAGAAACTCCTGCAACTGTTATCTATACTCTTTTTTGTATGCAGAGAAGTAAATCCTTATCTGAAAGTTGGTCTGAAAGTACCTTCTGAAAGAGGTTTGGGCAACTCTTCCAATAGTTTCAAGATCTGTGACAGCAGAATCCCACAGGAGAAGAACTGGGAAGGCAGACTGTGCTCAGCTCTGTTATGGGAGCCTGAGCCTCAGGAGGAGATCAGAGCCTGTGCAGACCCAGATAACTTGGAAATCTGTGAACCACCAAGTCAGGTCATTAGGGAATATGGAATCATTTTCTAAAGAAATACCTATCCTTCAGCTTTACGCTGGTAAGTGAATTGCGTATTTGGAAAGCTCTTGTAGGATAGAATTGGCAGAGATACTTGTGGGTGGTTTAGTGCAAAGAATATAATGAAGCTGTAAAAAAAGATATAGAGAAAGATAACACATGATCAAAGTTGCAGGATGATTTCCACACCAGGAGAGGTTAAGGAGACTGAGAGCCTTTATCTGGAAGAAGTGATAACTGACATATAATAATATGAAAAGAATAAAGAAAACACAGTGAGAGCAAGTGTTTCTTGTAACAGACAGAGGTCATGAGTTCAGTTGAAAAAAATAAGAGAAAATAAGCATGAAAAGGATCATTTTGTGACTTACATTGTGACATCCTTTGTCCCAGGAAATTACAGGGACCAGTAGCAGGTTTTATCTTGGGAACATAACCCTGGCAAAACCTTATTTCCATCTTCTCCTAAGCACAGACTGCTCATAGCTGTTTCTATTTTCCTTGATATGAAATAGCAAAGCCTGTTAGAAGTAGGCAGGAATAGCCTGTGGTGAAACTTCTTATATACTGTATTCCAAGAAATGTTTGATTTATGCATAAGTCAAGGTAAGTATTTCTAAGGAAATCTGTATGGGCACTGTATGTTCCTGTAAAAGGTAAGAAGTTTATACCATCAAGCTTTGTCACGCTTTTTTTATTTAACCCAAATACCACAGTTTTGTTGAGATGGAATGTAATTTTTTGCCTGCTTCCAATTATTTATAACGCCATAACTAGCACAATTCAAAAGGAGAAATTTTTGCTCTGTAATTCAGAAGATCTGCCTGCTAAAAATTGTGAGCTCTGTGATTATGAGCAGCACAAACTCTAGTGTTCATTTAACTACCCATGGATTTCTTTGATGTAGAGGCATCTGACCAAATTACTCTGAGTTTCCTTTTTAACTCAGTGGAGGATTAGTCAATAAACTCAACAGAATTGAGGTCTGAGAAGTTTATCTCACCTTAAAGTAAACACATTTGTCCAAATTAATCACATTAAACTCTATTGACTGTATTGATTAGACTACATTGACCACAGTGGAAGCTTAAACAGCCAGCTCAGCTGTAGATACATATATTTTATAACCATCAAATAGATGAAATTAATCCCATCCCCAAATTCTCTGTTCCAGTCAGCCACCGCAGAGTGAGATTACTAATAGTCGTAACAGCAGAAATGGATTATTTATTGACATGGATTTCAAGTACTTTGTGTAACTAAGCCCCAGGACAAGTTGGGGCTTAGTATCATACAAAGGATACTAACAAATTCTGCCCAGGAATAGCCAATCCCTGCATAAGGCTAATTTTCATTCTTCAGTGTTAGTAGTAGTAGTAGACATAGTAGTAGTAGTAGTGCTACTTCGCTATTACTTTTGTACTCTTTCTTTTGCAACCTACTGAAATAAAAAACGTGACATGATTTAGTATGAAATTCTTAATGGCCAGTGTAAAAAAGCACAAACAAAGCAAAACAAAACCCCCAAAACATAAAGCCCATAAAAAACCTTAGGACTATGTATAGAATTCACTTAACAAAATATTTCAATGAATAATTGAGTTTCTTTATAAACATAAAGGAACTGAATAACAATTTCCTGGAGTCAATAGATACTGCAAGTGAACAGAACCACTTACTTGCTTAGCGTCACAGCTGTCGTTTCCACCCAACCCCTTTTCTCCTATGATCTTACTTCCTCTCAGACACTAGAGGTGAGAAAGAGTCAATTAGTTTATGAGCTGCCAGCAGTACTTGACAGTGAGCTAGGCCCACAGAAAGCCAATGTTTCCATTCAGTATTAATAATTTGGTTTTAATACATGCATTTTACTGTTTGTCACTGAATTGTGATTTCCTACGTTGGAATTCTAAGGAAAGTGCGTATGCACACGTGTGTGTGTGGCATCACCAAACACTTTCCTAAATATTGCTCTTCTTTAGTTGCATTTCTTCTGGAAAAAAATATGTGCCTGTAAAAACTGCCTTCATATCCCAGAACAAACTCCCAGAGTATTTTTAAAATTAAGGTGATAAAACTCCAGTGGCAGCCACTGTTTACTTATTCTGATATTTTATAGCTGCCTTTTGTAAAATTTGGTTCAGTTTCTCCTGCTTCTTAAACCTACAAGAGTAAGAGAGAATATTACATGCTTTCAGGGACAGGAAATGTATCTTGTTATTTATAAATAGTTTTGTCACTATATATTGAAGTGGATGTTGTTTCTGCTAGTAAATTAGATCATCAAAATGTATACAATCCAGAAACTACTACAAGACAAATTCTAAGCCTATATAGACTTCTTTATACATGTGGGGCTTTTCTTATAAATATAGAAGAATAATAATAAGAAAGTCACCTTCTTTTGGCAAGACAGTGAAACTTGTCTCTGTAATGGCATACGTCTCTGGATTAGAAAAGTTGCACTAAAAATAAAGCTGCTTCCTAGGACTTTCGATTGTTCTCTTTGCAATAAATTTCATTTTTTTCAGTATCAAGAGCAGGACACAAGCTTTCTAAGACCTAATCTAGACCCCCAGTCCCCAGAAGTGGTTTGTTTCTCATTTTCTGCTTCATTTTAAAATCTCTCATAACACCTTTTATTCCTTCACTCTCCTAAGTTTTTGGAATCTCAAGAAACTGCTTAGCCACTTGTTATCCTATTGTTCATGGTGTTTGCACTTTGACTTGTGCAGTGAACTCCTAGAATAAAGCGTAAGAGCTTATTTTTCCTCTGCCTAGTGGTTAAATCTTAATGTGTCCCTCTGTTGGTAAGAACACAACTTTGACACATTCTCTTGTTATAAGGTAATTCAGGGAGTATTTTATCCCCAACAACCATCTCCCAATGCTTCTTGCAGTACAACATGTTTCAGACCCGCAGTTCATATGTGAATTTTCTTTTGCCGTACCACTAGTTGCTGGGACCCATGAATGGAAAGACAACTCTTCTTCATTTTTCTAGAAGTTACTGCATTTTCCCATTAATAAACTGAGAGTATTTGTGTGAATACTAACCCAATCTCAACATATACCTTAGTATCATTCAGCTGTTGACATAGCACATAGCCAAGAATACCATAGCATGATGGTTTTTTTGCATGACCCGTCCCTCCCAGTAAGTCAATCAAATGACCTCATACATCTCCCATGGCTATTTATTCTTCTGCAATGACTGTACAATCTAAGAGATTTTAGAGTCAAAAGCTGATTATTAAAGATTATAATTTAATGCTAAAAAATAGTATATGTGGGAATTTCATATACTTCTCAAGGGGACTGTATAACAAGTCCCATAGGATATTCATTACAAAGGAATTTCAGGGTGAATATATTGTATATCTCTTTGATTTTGTTGATATTCAAAATTTCTGCTATAAATATAATGAAATATGCTTAGAGTTTTGAGAAAGTCTTGAATTCATAGGAAATCATGACTTGATAGAAACGAATGTGGAGACTGTTCTATACAAAACAGTTAATAAGTGGATATAAAATAGTGGAAAGCTAGAGATAAATTCTGGAAACAACTTCTCATTTCTGTTTGAATTGTGTAGTGTAAAAAACTAAATATTTTCTATCTTCCCTATCAATCACAAATATTTTCTACGAAATTTGTGGGTTTGTGCAAATTACTCGACTTCTGGGCCTTCATCTATCACCCTGTCTAGAGATTGTTTTCAGATACATCTCTGCAGAGAATGTAACAAGTTCACTGCCTCATCATGTGGTTAAGAATTGTAGTAGACTGTAATAACATTATTAGGTTATTTTTTCCCTTTTAATCTTCTACCATAATTTAATTTAGTAAATTTATTCATTTGCTTTCTCATATTCCCTCTTTTTCTTCCTGCACAGCACTGCCAAGAACTGACAACAGTCCCTGTCCAGTTTTAACAGCAACATCCTGGTAGAGACGATGGTAAATTGACATTATACCTGCTTGTCTTGCAGATGTCTTGGCAGAAGCTAAAGATCCAGAGACACACTTGGGGGTGGGGGGAAGGAAGGATAATTCTAATGTTTTTCTGAATGCGAAAGAAAATGGGAACCAACGACTGAGTCTGTGTGAACTACTAATGACTGAAAAATACCCATCGTATTTTCACTCATAGCCATTATACTGTCTTCATGTAACACGTAGCTTTGCGAAGTCATATGTGAAACATAGAATATGGAATGAAATACAGGTAAAAAAACCCTACTGCTTATATTGGTATTCATGACCAATCTACCTTCCAGTGCAGTACATTCTCTACTCAAAGACATTCCACTTCCTCTCTCTCTAATTTTCACAGGCAGTCTTTATCTGTCCATCTGCAATGCATTTCTGCTCCATTAAGCTATTGTAATATATGACCATAAAGATAATGCAACTGTAAATTATTGCATTAACATTCTAGTCATCAGCATGTAAACTCAGACTGAACAAAAGACAGAAGCTATTTTACCTGGGAATGTGTCCTTTCAGAAACATTTTAGAATATTTCAGAAACATTTTAGAATATTTCAGAGTATTCTTTTACAAAATGGTTGAAAAGCACTTGAAATGGCAATTAATATGGTTCGGAAATATTATCCTGACATGTTTTGCTTTTGTATTTGTTCACTTGTGCCTGAACACTCAATCTGGAAGAAAAATACAGAACAGAACAGAACAAAATGGAACAGAACGGAACAGAATGGTTCAGTTGAAAGGAATCTAAACCAATCATGTCATCCAACTGTCTGACCACTTCATGTCTGACCAAAAGTTAGAGCATGTTATTAAGGTCATTATCCAAATGTTTCTAAAACACTTATAGGCTTGGGACATCAACCACCTCTCTGGAAAGCCTGTTCCAGTGTTTGACCTGACCTCTTCTGAAACAGCAGAATTAGGATAAATACTTTTTAAGATTCTATTAAAACCCTAGGAATTAAAATAAGTATGCTGTAAAAGCTATGGTGGGGGTCGTGTGGGGAGGAGTAATTGTCATTAGAATTCACAATATGGATAAAATTTTATTACCATACCAAATAGCAAAAACATTCAAGACAATTGACAAGTTAAATCATTGGTCACTCTAGGTTAAAGATTTCTCCTTTATCAGTTATCAGCAGCAGATACTTCAGGAAGTCACATGCAGTGTAAGCTTTTCTTAGACATATCATCCCCAGTTCCAGCAATTAGTAGCTGTCTTGAACCAGAAATGACCTCTAAGTGACTTCTTTTCAAAAGCCACTTACCATATCCTAATTGAACAAGCCATGTGTACCTTGTCATCTTGTTTAAATGCTGTGCTGTGATCTCAGAAGAGCTTGGGTGTGACATCTACACCCAAGGAAATTTTGAGCAGTTGCCCATAGAGGCATTCTCAGGTAATTTTTGACATCTAACTCTAAATGCTGACAGCAGAAATGGCACACATGCTCTTATGACAATCAAAACATCTTGCTGCTTTGAAAGTACACCTCGCAAATGCAAAATCAAAAGAGCTCAGTGAGAGCTGGTGGATGCAGTCCCTGAGGTTTCTTGCAAAAGTTATTGCAGTCTCTTCCTCACTGGTTTTAGGAGTGAAACTGGCCTACTAACAGAACATCTAGATGCCCTCTGAAATGTGAAATCTAGATTTCTTTCAACTAAATAATTTTAAGTTACTTTCTATTTTGGAAATGTGAAAAAATCAGGTTTTTATTTAAGATTATATTTTTCTGAAGTAAATGTTTTCATGGCAGACTTGCAGGAGGAAAAACAAACAAAGAAACAAAAAATGTATGAAAAGAGGAAAGGGCAAAGTAACCTCTCTGGTGTCTTTTATGATCACTTCACAGTGATGGAGGTTCTTAAGTGATAGGCACATTTACTGTGCATACTGAGCCCCGAAGATATGGTTCAAACCGTATCTAGTCAGGTGGTGAATATGTGACATGGTACCTCTAAACTCCAAGCAGGGATGGACAATGTGCACCTTTTTCCCAAATGAAGCATGCAAAAAGCAAGCTAATGCTTTAATAATCCCCACTTCATTCTCTTTCTTAACGGGCTTCAGGTCACTATAGTTACAAGCAATTTATTTAATCTCTTGGAGAGGCAGACCAGAAACAGAACATTTTTTCTTTTCCATGGAATATAAGGATAAGAATAATCAAGCCAGCATTTATATTATCTTTCCTTTGTATGAATGAATGAACTGTTACATTATTGCCTCTTTGAGATATGTCAGTGTTAACAACCTTCTTTCTAGAGCAAAGGAAAAAGATGTATAAATCAGTGATGTTACTGGTCAGCAAAAAAGCCATACACTGCATTCAAAATCCTCAGATCCTGATTCCTACAATGATCAGCAAGAGCAGTCTTCACCACTGTTAGTTCAAACTTTGGGCTGGTGGCCAGAAAACCCACAATCTTCTCATGAGAAAGAAAACCAACAGACTATCAATGAAGACTTAATGCAGAATAAAACTGCAATGTAAATGAGCAGTGTTAATGACATCAATGGCTTAATCCTAAGGTGCTTTAATCATGTACTTTTATTTTATGTAGATAACGCACTAATGTACATTAGTAACCACCCACCAGAGAGCTAAAGAAGTAAATCCTTCCAACAGCACCAACGTTCTTACCAGCTGGCAGGAGGTGTGACTGAGGGTTAAGCTGCCAGAGCCCAAGAAAAAAAAAATGTGTCTCAAACACTTCAAAATAAAGCAAACAGAAAATCTGAGACCTTTTCTAGCATCAGTGCCAAGACCTTGCAAGTTGCATCTACAAACTTAAGATAGGCAATTTCTGATCCTTATTAAAAATTCTGTGTCTGGAGTAAGCGTCCTTCCCTACAGGCATCTTCATCATCCAGAAGTCACAAAAACGAAACCTCTCTTCATTTTCTTTTTTTTCTTCCCTCAAATGAAGCATTTTTAATACCCATTCACAAATCAATACACTCTCACACATATGCGGAAGACTGGGGGGCTCATAATCCAGAAGTTCTGTCGTAATGAGAGGTCAAATAATGAAGCATCTGCTGCTGATGCTGCACATTAAACTTTGTGTATATTCTCACATAAAAGAATCTCTCTTCCTGTAATGAAATCACATGTGGGTGGTCAGAACGTATTTCCATCAAGGAGCAATCATTCAGTGACTTCATCTCACCAGGCATGGTAGAAAAGCAAGGACATTTGCTTCTAATTCATTTTAAAAAGGAACAAAACTGTGTTGCTGTTATATTTTTATTTATAAATAATTAAGCTTCATTGCATTATACTGAGCATTGTGCAGGGAATTCCAAAACAATTCAATGTGCTGGTGCTTATGTCAGGAGACCTTAAACTGCAACCAGTGCAACTAACATCATTCATCCCATAAACTTGATCTTTCAGTTTGTTTGCTCATAGTCTTAAGTCAGTGATTTTTGAATCATAGTAGATAACAGTCATTCTTATTTAATCTTAAATAAAGCTGTTATATGTCCACCTCCTCTAATAAATAGTTCCCCTTATTCTCATGTCAGTTTCTTTAAAACCTCTGGCATAATCATTGGTGTTGGCTGACCAGATATTGACATTTTTAGGAGGATATTTTCTTATTTATATTAAAAATCTCTGAACTACTTTGATTCTAGAAGAAGGCAAAGAATGTTCTTTTGTTTCTAAGTCCTTGGTTCAGGAGGGCCAATCTGGTACTGGGATATCTCATTAAAACAAAAAAGAGTCAGAAGAAGAAACTAAAATCTATTGAGAACAAAATAAGCAGAGGAAGACAGAAAGTGCAGGGGACTTAAGGAAGTAAAGAGGCAATGTTGGTAATTGTCACAGGTAGTGTTCCCAGTTCCACAGGCACATCATCATGAAGGTTACTTTTATAAGTGTCAGGGTACAACAGTGTTTGAAAGAGGAGTGTAAAGAGTATAAGGATAACCCTTTCTTTTTCCAGAACTCTAGCTGTACTAGTGATGAATCTGCATCAGTCTCTGTATTTATATGCTCAAGTTCAAACTGCACACAGTTGCTACTGCAGGTTTGTGTTACAGAACCAATACACAGTGCAAATAATAAGAAAAGCTTTGGAAGAATAGGTTCCTCATGATGTGAAGGTCAAGAAAGCAACATCGCAATGACATGCAGTCATTCTTTTGCTCTCACACAGTAGCTGTTCATAAACCAAAATCTAGCTTCAAGCTGGACTAGGAAACATACTTTTTTCTTTATCCACTTTTATTTTCCAATATTTCTTCCTTTTCTATTCCATTATTCAGCTACAGATGCATACAATCAGTGCTTCATTATGTCAGGAAGACAGTCACTCTCTAATTGTTTCACATCTGATGAGTATTTCCATGATGGATGACCTGCCTCATTCCACAGAATTTTGTAGCTGAAAAATAGATCTAGGTTTAAGAAAACGTACTGCACAGACTAATATCCACCATCAATTAAGACTCTAAGATTTTTGGTTCATCTTTCTGTTCTTGTTTATTCTTTATATCCTTTACAAAACCAGTAATCAGAGATGAACTCTTCTCTCTTTTACGTCTCAGTGTAATTCCTCTGCCTTTTTTTTCCTTTTTTTAATTTTTTTTGAGATGTGGTGGTTTTATGGAAACATCAGTGTCAACATGTTCACTTCCTTGATTCTAGGAAAGAGCAGATTCAAAACTTGGAAGAGTCTGAACTAGTGCTTTTCTTCTCCAGAGCTAGATTTTCCAGTCTAATAAAATTTAGGGCAACAAATTCCTGTGATTAAAAATAAATAATAATAATGAAAAAAAGAAAATTTCATAATGTTTTTTAGATATGTCTCTTGAAAAATGAAATTAATTTCTTGGATTGTCCAGCAAAAAAGGATGGAGAAGCACAGTCTCAGCAAAGAGCTACCAATGGCTGTTAACCTAATGTCAGTCCTTGTGGGTTTATATTATTATTATTGTTAGAGGATTAAGCACACTTTCCTGTTGTGCTGGTGTTAGCTGGGATAGTGTTAAGTTTACAGAAGCTGCTATGGGGCTGTGTTTTGGATTCGTGCTGAAAACAGTGTTGATAATCCAGGGATGTTTTTGTTATTGCTGAGCAGTGCTTACACAGAGTCAAGGCCTTTTCTGCCCTTTTACTCTTCTGATTCTCAACCTCATCCCACTGGGGGAGAGCCAGCCAGAGGCTGTGCGGGGCTTAGATGTTGACTGGGTTTAAATCACAGCACCTGCTCATCCTTTTTTATCTTACTCTTCTCAAATCTTTTCTGATTTGAGTTTACTCTGCAATTTAGTTTACCTCTGGGTGGTACCACCTTGGGAGCTTAGATACAGAAATTGTTGATTTGTGCCACATTTGTATAAAAATCTTCATCAGCATCTAAAATTAATGTGCTTTTGGAATAAATACCACATTGGTATGTACACTATTTATTTAACCTTTATTTATAATATTTATTATATTTAATATTTAAGTGTCATTCCTTTTTCTTTTCCTGTAAATATCTCCTGCTAGTTCTGAAGCAATAAGGTAGCTGGCTCCCCCAGCCAAAAATACCCAAAATGTTCACTCAAGATGTTTTACAAATCTTTACTTCATAGAACTTAATCTGACAAGATCAAGAAGCTGTTTCAAACATAGCCACAGAAAATCCACAGATTTATAAAGCTACTGATTTCTTTTCTTTCAGATCTTTCCAAGTGATCATTCCAACTACAGTGCAGAGAAGCTACTATCTAGTAATGGTAGGTAGAAAGTCAGTAAGGACAACTAATAGGTGTTTTACAAAAGAACTGATGCTATGTTTTTTTCTACAATCATGACACGTCCCAAGCCTTAGACTGAGCTCTCGGACTGTGTCTTGTTATTTGTCATGCCAATTATTGTGGTATTGTTGGTGCTATCACAGTAAGATAAAATAATAGTAATTTTCTGAGTACAGTTATGACAGGAAAATATGTTGCTTTATAACAGTGCTGAAAAAGAGCTTGATGGGCCTTTCAGAGGTCAACACTTATTAATATAAGAACTGATAATCTATTAAGTTGCTATTTGTGACTGAGCAAAACCATTTAATCAGCCTGTTTAAAGGCTAAAATAAAGACAGATGAGCAGGCATCTTTTTGAGGACATAGAGACCTGGCAATCGGTTGTGGCAACCAGATTCACTTCCTTAGCCTCCTAAGTTACACCCGTAACTTTAAACTACTTCATTTTACAGCATCTTTCCACCATATTTTCCCAACTGTACATCTCCCAGACTTTATGAAATACCATCTCCTACCCTCGTGTAAGTGGTTTTATTTCTGTAGAAACTGAGGAGCAGGAAGGGATGATACATATCCAGAATTTGTGTCTGCTGGCTTGATGGAGGAACCTGGGAGCATCCTGGTGCCCACTCACACAGAGATAGACTCACTGAGTTGGTTTATAGCCTTATAAATCTCATTTCAACTCTTTTTTGATCGTACTCTGTGTGCTTCCACCATTCACACCATAACTTATAGGCACAAGGATTAAAACTACCACCAAGAACAACATGATGTTAATTTCAGTAGAGGCCAGTAGAACTATCCTTCAAAGTGCAAAATCCTGTAGGAATTCTGGTGCACACTGGAAGCTAAGAACATGTGCTGAATTCCAGTTTACAGTCATTAATCAAGACAGTTTTATAGAAGTAACACAAAATACTTCAGATTTATTTAAAAATATAATGGTGGAGTTACTGGTGAAGGAAAAATGTGTAAGAATGTTGATGAGGAAATGAAAAAAGATTTGTTAAAGCATCTTGAACACTCCCACCTGCATTTTTTGCTTTTTAAACATCTAAAATAAGTTGTCTAAAAACGGCAAGACATTATGGCTTTCTGACTGCATAAAATTTAGGGAGAGAGCAGGGCTAGAAATGAATTGCTTAGTTTACAAAGCATGCAGCACGGTGACAATAAACTTACCTGTCTCCTTATTAGCTAAGGTTGTTGGGCTATTTATGTTTGACAAATAATTCAAGTGTAGAAGAAGAAATAACAAAATCAAAATTTCAGAAATAGAAAAATCCCCTCCTCTTCTTAATATGTTCATTTCTACTGGGACACAAAACAAAGATTATCAAAAATCCAATATCAACTGAAAATCTGGAAGAAGAAAAAATACCTACTTATAAAATGCAAGGTCTTTCTTACATACAACACAGGCTTATTTTGCTTTAAAGTGACTAAAATAGCAAACAGGAAGCTCTACTCTGCAAAGGGCTAACACAATCACAAGTGTCAACAATCTGAGATTCTAAGATAGTCCTGATGGAATAAGCGTATTATTGGTATAAGGGAAGCTTTTAATTTGTTGACATATTCTTTAAATATCAGGATAGTAAGTGAATGGTAGTTTTATCTTAGCAGCTTGGTCTCCATTCTTTTTATTATTCATATGTGGTTTACAAGTCAGAAGAGTATTTTTTTAATTTCTAGAAACTCAGACACCGATTAATGACCCGATGGTATATTCCTAAAGCACTCTTTCAAGCCAATTAGTTCTCATATTTATTGCAATGCTATGTTATAATGTGAAAAGTTGATTTTGTTGGAAATAGGAGAACCAAAGATTAAGTATGTCAACTGTAAAATATCTACCAGCAATAAGAAAGTTGATTGCTTTGGTAAATAAAAATGAAGCCGCCAAAAATAGCTTTTAGTGCAACTTTGCTCAACCTCAAAACTTCAAGCCTCATTTCACCATATTTTGCATGTCTCTGTGGTAAAAATAAAGGAGAATGATATACCACATGAAAATTATGGAAATGAAAGTTCATACAATTACCCTTATCTTCAGAAGTATTCCTAAACAGTGACACCTGACAATAACATTATTTGCATATACAAAATATAACTGCTATTATTACAATTATGCTCTACACGTTGCATAATAGGCTCTAAATCTGCAAAGAACTCTGCATGAGGTTTAGTTTACAAACTAGGGAGCCTAATACACTTAAAGATCTTTTTCATGGTTACAGTAACAGAAAAGGAGTCTGAAATTGACAGGAGTAGATCTAAGTATTGCTGGAGATAGAAATACAAATGTCAAGGTAAACTTTAGGTCAAAAACAAAGTCTAAGGCTAAGCAACTTCCCAGAAAGGGCTGCCATTGAGTTTTAAACTCCCAAAATTTCCTCAATCTTGATGTACAGTCATAATTTTTTTTTTTTTTTTATTTTGAATTCTTGGGTTCTATTGGCACTTTTGAAAGCAAAAGTGTTCCATGAAAAGAGCATCAATCAAAAGGCACTGTGATGATTTACATAACCTATCTTTTTAAATGGAGATACTTAAGTATACACAACTTTCATTTGCAGGTGAGGACTTGGATGCCTCCTAGCAGTCACTAGACATTGACCTGTGTGGAGTATACTCTTGTACTAGTCGTAGCTCTTTACAATTGGTACTGAAAACCAGGCATTTCCAGAAACAGCATTTCGACCGCAATATGATTTTATCACTACAGTTTCTGCCTTTTTCCATTGATAAAACTGACTATAATCCCAAAATGGGCATTCAGGTCAACACTTACAGTGAGTTGTGATGAATTTCATCCTTTATGTGTAAAATGAAACTTAAATCTTTATAGAATCCAGGGCCTCATAACTACATACTATTTAGAGCGTGAGTATCAACCATTTAACATGACAGCACCAATATAATTTTCATGATCCTACTAGAAGCAAAAGAAGTGGGGTTTTGAAGAGTTGAAAGACTAAATGATCAATCTACGAACAAATGATTTTTCTCTGATTTAGTATTTTTAAATTACTCTTCATCAAAATGGGTCCTTTCACCAGCTTCATAACACTTCAATAAAAACTAAGAGATCTATGTTGCTTCACTTATGATCACTTAAGAAAGGAGTTGGGAGGAAGGATTTTAAAATAGACTTGTATGTGCAGCCAGACATAATTACAAGATAAATCCCTCTCTTATCAATACACTTATGGAAGAGATAGTAAAACTGTTCTCCCTTGGTTTCAAAATATGGGACTCTACCACTCCAGACAAAACTGGTTCAATAACATCAAAAACCTCACTGTCGAATATCTTCACCAAACTAGTGCTTGAATCCTAAATTCTGAATCCTAAAACTGCCCCCAGATGGTTAGTGCAGGTATTATGACATTCTTGTACCTGTTTCCTCAGGCAGAAAAATGAAAAACATCCCTATTTCCTTCACCTTCTTGGACACTAATATCTCAGTCTTTTATTGACTGATGTTTAAGTTGCCTCAAGTGGACATAGCAAGATTCTTTTTCATAGTTCTTAGTTTAGGAAGATATTCATGTGGACAAAGGCCTATGCATGCTTTTAGTTACAGAAAGCATACAATGAAGTGCTGAAATACTCACGAAGCTGCATTTGTTTAGAATCCAGATAAATACCTGTAGTTTAAGAGAAAGCGAAGGAGTAAAACAACAAGAGAATTTAGGTAGGTGGAATTTAATTACCTGAACTGGAATTTAGCCAGGACAACAAGGCTAACACCCCCACTGACTCCATATTTCTGCAATCAGTTACTTTAACAACCCTGTATTTGCATATTTCTCAAATGAAATCTGAGGCAGAACAGCTAGAGGTGAGTGTTGTTGTTGTCAGTATAATGCACTGAACCAATATTATTTTTGCTGCTTGTGTGTGCTCTTGATTGCTGCGCAGTCATACAGCAGAGTTTGGAAATTAATTTCTCAGACACAGAAACAGTGGTTGGTATTTATCAAGTTTAGATTTATATCTTCTAGTCAGCTCAGGTGGAAAATCGAGTGAAATGCAAAACTTCATTGAGCAACCAGATGTTGCATCTCTACTGAGCTGTCCTAGGTCGATAAATTACACAAAACCCCCTATTTTGTTACCAGCAGCAAATGGCATAATCTTTTAGAAAATCACAAAGCAAGCAATTGGTGACTTTTTTTTCCTTATAGAGTATTAGCAGTTTGGGGGCTGTGTATTTTAACATTTTACTCAAGCCGGGAAAAATTATCAAACTTTGAAATATCAATCCATTGCTCTACGTCAATCGTAAAGCAGAAACAAGTTTCCTTCCTGAATTGCTGCCTCCCTGAGTCATGTTTTCTTTGGGTCAGTTAGTCAAGATGGTTGCATTGACCCTGTGTCTCCTGTAGATCATTCTGTCAGATTAACTTTATTAATATTGAAACATGACCTCAGAAAGAAAATAAATACATACACCTTGTGGACCTAATAATATTTCTCTAATTTATCCAATCCTTCCATTTGTTAATTATTTGTATTCCAACAATACTAGAGGCCAGGACTAACCTTGCATTATATGGTACTCTGTTCATATGCATTGTCAGAGGCTGCCACTTGTCTGAGAGCTTGTGTAGAACGAGAGGACAGAAAATAGGATGGAAAGTCAATAGAGGCAATACCACATATTCAGGTTGACAGAACAGCTTGGTAGTCACAAGCAGGTACTCCTGGATTGACAGCTCTGACAGTTCACAAGAATTTATGTGAAGTTCCTGGCACAATGTTGCTTTAACCATCTTCAAGCAGCCCGTTTAAAAGGAAAAACTCTTTCAGTCACCATTCCCTAGAGCTTCTTTATTTCAAGTAGTTTGTATTTCTAATTGTTTGTTTGAGTGAGGTTTAACATTAGTCTTTATATGGCTACATTGCTTAAGTCTTAATACAACTAAGAGTAAAAGCTTTGTTGAAGTGTCACAAAGGGATTTCACATTGGAAACATGAAATTTACGTTTGCCACCTTCTAAATACCAAGCCCTCTCTGCTCATTTGAAGTGATACATGCCAAACAAGAAGTACACCTAAGGGAAAGCATGTGGTTTTAAACATTAATAAAAGAAAATAGTTGTCATAACTCCTGAGAATTTTTACGTAAAAGCAAGACATTGTGCGAGTTTTGTGTGGACATTCAGAGACTCAGAACTGATGAACCATTGTCAGCATTTATGAGAAATTGTGAGGCTTTTTGCAAAAGTATCTCCCAACACACCTAATTTGAGAGAAGGTGAAAAGGCAACCTGGGTCCCAGAAGCAGACACTGTCATAGACTTCGATGGCTTGAAGCATCCCTCAAGAAATGAAGAGGGGCATGGGTGTCTGACGCGACAACAAACTGATCTGCTGCCTTCCCAGCCATCCCTAACCAGCATTGTTACAGAGCTCATAGGAGGCATGAGGAAGGAAATGGCAATGGCTTTCCTAGTTTTGAAAACTGAACAAAGAAAATAGCAAGTTTTGCTTTCTGGGAATTGGAAGTTCACCTTTTCTGCTTAGTCTTGCTCTTTTTAATGGCTGTTAGGGAAAG